>NW_021822891.1:0-92720 GCF_901001165.1 Salmo trutta | reverse complement strand
GCTATTTACAGGGTACCGGTACAGAGTCAATGTGAGGCTATATACAGGGGGTACCGGTACAGAGTCAATGTGGAGGCTATATACAGGGGGTACCGGTACAGAGTCAATGTGGAGGCTATATACAGGGGGCACCGGTACAGAGTCAATGTGGAGGCTATATACAGGGGGTACCGGTACAGAGTCAATGTGGAGGCTATATACAGGGGGTACCGGTACAGAGTCAATGTGGAGGCTATATACAGGGGTACCAGTACAGAGTCAATGTGGAGGCTATATACAGGGGGTACCGGTACAGAGTCAATGTGGAGGCTATATACAGGGGTACCGGTACAGAGTCAATGTGGAGGCTATATACAGGGGTACCGGTACAGAGTCAGTGTGGAGGCTATATACAGGGGGTACCGGTACTGAGTCAGTGTGCGGGGGCACCAGTGTCGAGGTAATTGAGGTAATATGTACATGTAGGTAGAGTTATTAAAGTGACTATGCATGGGGGGGGGGGGGGGGCAATGCAAATAGTCTGGGCAGCCATTTGATTAGCTGTTCAGGAGTCTTATGGCTTGGGGGGTAGAAGCTGTTTAGAAGCCTCTTGGACCCAGACTTGGCGCTCTGGTACCGCTTGCCGTGTGGTAGCAGAGAGAACATTCTATGACTGGGGTGGCTGGAGTCTTTGACCATTTTTAGGGCCTTCCTCTGACACCGCCTGGTATAGAGGTCCTGGATGGCAGGAAGCTTGGTCCCAGTGATGTACAGGGCCGTTCGCACTACCCTCTGAAGCGCCTTGTGGTCGGAGGCTGAGCAGTTGCCGTACCAGGCAGCGATGCAACCAGTCAGGATGCTCTCCTCACAATAGTGGAATACCTCCACATGTTAATTTCTCCAGAATGAAAACATTTCTGGTTTTAGAGCTCTTTATTTCAAATTCAAATCACAAAAGCAAATCAAATCTGATTACTGTTGACTAAGGTCAGCAGCAGCTGTTATTGGTCATAATGTTGTTGTGATTTCAGATCTCAGTATCGTAAATTAATCAGATCATGTCTCTCTCTCTCTCTCTCTCTCTCTCTCTCTCTCTCTCTCTCTCTCAATGAGATATTATTATCATTACTGTCTGTCTCTCTCTTCTGCCTTCTCTCTCCCTCGCCCCTTTCTCCCTGTATCCCTCCCTCTCTCTCCCTCTCCCTGTATCCCTCCCTCTCTCTTCTGCCTTCTCTCTTCCTGTATCCCATCCCCTCTCTCTCTTCCACCTTCTCTCTCCCCTGCCCCTTTCTCCCTGTATCCCATCCCCTCTCTCTCCCTCTTCCTCTATCCCATCACCTCTCTCTCTTCTATGGGTATTAATTCCCTGTGGAGTAGCATCCTTTGAAAAGTACTGGCATGAACATTATCAACAGATATGTGTATATATATATATATATAGATGAATAGTGCCATCTTCTGGCAGTGATAGGAAGTGTCTTGGCTTTAACATACTGTACCTCTGTGTGTGAGAGAGAGTATATATATATGGATTTATTCAGCTATTGTTTTTATATTAGGGAGGCAAGTAGCCTAGCAGTTAAGAGCACTGTGCCCGTAACCGAAAGGTCGCTGGTTCGAGTCTGTCAGTGTGCCCTTGGGCAAGGCACTGAACCCTCATTGATCTGGATATGAGCGTCTGCTGAAACGTTGAATATATACATTGGTCCAGGGAATATGTATTCCAAAAAGGATTTTACTTTTAAACATCTCGTTCACCAGACAGTCATGGGGGGGTGAAATTAATAAAGGTTCCCTGAGTCCCATTTCCAAAGAGGATTTACCCAGAAGGCTGACGAGGATTTACCCAGAAGGCTGACGAGGATTTACCCAGAAGGCTGACGAGGATTTACCCAGAAGGCTGATTTACCCAGAAGGCTGAAGAGGATTTACCCAGAAGGCTGACGAGGTTTTACCCAGAAGACTGACAAGGATTTACCCAGAAGGCTGACGAGGATTTACCCAAAAGGCTGACGAAGATTTATCCAAAAGGCTGACGAGGATTTACCCAGAAGGCTGACGAGGATTTACCCAGAAGGCTGATGAGGATTTACCCAGTGTTTTACCCAGAAGGCTGACGAGGATTTACCCAGTGTTCTACCCAGAAGGCTGACGAGGATTTACCCAGAAGGCTGACGGGATTTACCCAAGAAGGCTGAAGAGGATTTATCCAGAAGGCTGACGCGGATTTACCCAGAAGGGCTGAAGAGGATTTACCCAGAAGGCTGACGAGGATTTACCCAGAAGGCTGACCGAGGATTTACCCAGAAGGCTGACGAGGATTTACCCAGAAGGCTGAAGAGGATTTACCCAGTGTTCTACCCAGAAGGCTGACGAGGATTTACCCAGTGATTTACCCAGAAGGCTGAAGAGGATTTACCCAGAAGGCTGAAGAGGATTTACCCAGTGTTCTACCCAGAAGGCTGAAGAGGATTTACCCAGGTTAAAGGGTTAAGGTTAGGTTAAAGGGTTAAGGTTAGGTTAAAGGGTTTTATGGTTAAAGGGGTTAAGGTTAGGTTAAAGGGTTAAGGTTAGGAGTTAGGTTAAAGGTTAAGGTTAGGGTTAGGTTAAAGGGTAAGGTTAGGTTAAAGGGTTAAGGTTAGGAGTTAGGTTAAAGGGTTAAGGTTAGGAGTTAGTTAAGGGTTAAGGTTAGGTTAAAGGTTAAGGTTAGGTTAAAGGGTTAAGGTTAGGGGTTAGGTTAAAGGGTTTTTAAGGTTAGGTTAAAGGGTTAAGGTTAGGGGTTAGGTTAAAGGGTAAGGTTATGGTTAAAGGGTTTAAGGTTAGGTTAAAGGGTTAAGGTTAGGGGTTAGGTTAAAGGGTTAAGGTTAGGGGTTAGGTTAAAGGGTTAAGGTTAGGTTAAAGGGTTAAGGTTAGGTTAAAGGGTTAAGGTTAGGGGTTAGGTTAAAGGGTTAAGGTTAGGTTAAAGGGTTAAGGTTAGGTTAAAGGGTTAAGGTTAGGGGTTAGGTTAAAGGGTTAAGGTTAGGAGTTAGGTTAAGGTTAGGAGTTAGGTTAAGGTTAGGTTAGGTTAAGGTTAGGAGTTAGGTTAAGGTTAGGAGTTAGGTTAAGGTTAAGGTTAGGAATTAGGTTAAGGTTAGGAGTTAGGTTTACGGTTAGGAGTTAGGTTAAATGGTTAAGGTTAGGAGTTAAAGGGTTAAGGTTAGGAGTTAGGTTTAAAGGGTTAAGGTTAGGTTAAAGGGTAAGGTTAGGTTAAAGGGTTTAAGGTTAGGTTAAGGGTTAAGGTTAGGGGTTAGGTTAAAGGGTTAAGGTTAGGTTAAAGGGTTAAGGTTAGGTTAAAGGGTTAAGGTTAGGTTAAAGGGTTAAGGTTAGGAGTTAGGTTAAAGGGTTAAGGTTAGGAGTTAGGTTAAGGGTTAAGGTTAGGTTAAAGGGTTAAGGTTAGGTTAAAGGGTTAAGGTTAGGGGTTAGGTTAAAGGGTTAAGGTTAGGAGTTAGGTTAAAGGGTTAAGGTTAGGGGTTAGGTTAAAGGGTTAAGGTTAGGTTAAAGGGTTAAGGTTAGGTTAAAGGGTTAAGGTTAGGTTAAAGGGTTAAGGTTAGGTTAAAGGGTTAAGGTTAGGGTAAAGGGTTAAGGTTAGGGGTTAGGTTAAAGGGTTAAGGTTAGGTTAAAGGGTTAAGGTTAGGGGTTAGGTTAAATGGTTAAGGTTAGGTTAAAGGGTTAACCTTAACCCTTTAACCTAACCTTAACCCTTTAACCTAACCTGGACACACCTACTGGACCAGTCACCAGTCTGGACACGCCTACTGGACCAGTCACCCAGTCTGTGACACACCTACTGGACCAGTCTGGACACGCCTACTGGACCAGTCACCAGTCTGGACACACCTACTGGACCAGTCACCAGTCTGGACACACCTACTGGACCAGTCACCAGTCTGGACACACCTACTGGACCAGTCACCAGTCTGGACACACCTACTGGACCAGTCTGGACACACCTACTGGACCAGTCTGGACACGCCTACTGGACCAGTCACCAGTCTGGACACACCTACTTGGACCAGTCACCAGTCTGGACAACACCTACTGGACCAGTCACCAGTCTGGACACACCTACTGGACCAGTCACCAGTCTGGACACACCTACTGGACCAGTCTGGACACACCTACTGGACCAGTCTGGACACACCTACTGGACCAGTCTGGACACACCTACTGGACCAGTCTGGACACACCTACTGGACCAGTCTGGACACACCTACTGGACCAGTCTGACACACCTACTGGACCAGTCCTGGACACACCTACTGGACCAGTCTGGACACACCTACTGACCAGTCCACCAGTCTGGACACGCCTACTTTCTACTACTTTTAGCTACCTTTGCAACCTACTTGGTGTGTTTTCCTAACCCTTTAACCTAACCTTAACCCTTTAACCTAACCTTAACCCTTTAACCTAACCTTAACCCTTTAACCTAACCTTAACCCTTTAACCTAACTCCTAACCTTAACCCTTTAACCTAACTCCTAACCCTTTAACCTAACCTTAACCCTTTAACCTAACACCTAACCTTAACCCTTTAACCTAACCTTAACCCTTTAACCTAACCTTAACCCTTTAACCTAACTCCTAACCTTAACCCTTTAACCTAACCTTAACCCTTTAACCTAACCTTAACCCTTTAACCTAACCTTAACCCTTTAACCTAACCCCTAACCTTAACCCTTTAACCTAACTCCTAACCTTAACCCTTTAACCTAACCCCTAACCTTAACCCTTTAACCTAACCTTAACCCTTTAACCTAACCTTAACCCTTTAACCTAACTCCTAACCTTAACCCTTTAACCTAACTCCTAACCTTAACCCTTTAACCTAACCTTAACCCTTTAACCTAACCTTAACCCTTTAACCTAACCTTAACCCTTTAACCTAACCCCTAACCTTAACCCTTTAACCTAACTCCATAACCACTCTGTCCAGCTGTGACTCCATAACCACTCTATTCAGGTACGACTCCATAACCACTCTGTTCAGGTGTGACTCCATAACCACTCTGTTCAGGTATGACTCCATAACCACTCTGTTCAGGTACGACTCCATAACCACTCTGTTCAGGTATGACTCCATAACCACTCTGTTCAGGTGTGACTCCATAACCACTCTGTTCAGGTGTGACTCCATAACCACTCTGTTCAGGTGTGACTCCATAACCACTCTGTTCAGGTGTGACTACATAACCACTCTGTTCAGGTGTGACTCCATAACCACTCTGTTCAGGTGTGACTCCATAACCACTCTGTTCAGGTGTGACTCCATAACCACTCTGTTCAGGTGTGACTCCATAACCACTCTGTTCAGGTGTGACTCCATAACCACTCTGTCCAGCTGTGACTCCATAACCACTCTATTCAGGTACGACTCCATAACCACTCTGTTCAGGTGTGACTCCATACCACTCTGTTCAGGTATGACTCCATAACCACTCTGTTCAGGTACGACTCCATAACCACTCTGTCCAGGTGTGACTTCCATACCCACTCTGTTCAGGGTATGACTCCATAACCACTCTGTTCAGGTATGACTCCATAACCACTCTGTTCAGGTATGACTCCATAACCCCTCTGTTCGGTATGACTCCATAACCCCCTCTGTTCAGGTACGACTCCATACCCCTCTGTTCAGGTACGACTCCATAACCACTCTGTTCAGTACGACTCAATAACCACTCTGTTCAGGTACGACTCCATAACCACTCTGTTTCAGAGTACGACTCCATAACCACTCTGTTCAGGTGTGACTCCATAACCACTAGTTCTGTTCAGGTGTGACTCCATAACCACTCTGTTCAGGTTGTGACTCCATAACCACTCTGTTCAGGTGTGACTCCATAACCACTCTGTTCAGGTGTGACTCCTAACCACTCTGTTTCAGTGTACTCCCATAACCACTCTGTTCAGGTACGGACTCCATAACCACTCTGTTCAGGTGTGACTCATAACCACTCTGTTCAGGTACGACTCCATAACCACTCTGTTCAGGTGTGACTCCATAACCACTCTGTTCAGGTGTGACTCCATAACCCCTCTGTTCAGGTAGACTCCATAACCACTCTGTCCAGGTGTGACTCCATAACAACTCTGTTCAGGTGTGACTCCATAACCACTCTGTTCAGGTGTGACTCCATAACACTCTGTTCAGGTATGACTCCATAACCACTCTGTTCAGGTATGACTCCATAACCACTCTGTTCAGGTGTGACTCCATAACCACTCTGTTCAGGTGTGACTCCATAACCACTCTGTTTCAGGTACGACTCCATAACCACTCTGTTCAGGTATGACTCCATAACCACTCTGTTCAGGTATGACTCCATAACCACTCTGTTCAGGTGTGACTCCATAACCCCTCTGTTCAGGTATGACTCCATAACCACTCTGTCCAGGTATGACTCCATAACCACTCTGTTCAGGTATGACTCCATAACCACTCTGTTCAGGTACGACTCCATAACCACTCTGTCCAGGTGTGACTCCATAACCACTCTGTTCAGGTATGACTCCATAACCACTCTGTTCAGGTATGACTCCATAACCACTCTGTTTCAGGTATGACTCCATAACCCCTCTGTTCAGGTATGACTCCATAACCCCTCTGTTCAGGTTTGACTCCATAACCACTCTGTTCAGGTACGACTCCATAACCACTCTGTTCAGGTACGACTCCATAACCACTCTGTTCAGGTATGACTCCATAACCACTCTGTTCAGGTATGACTCCATAACCACTCTGTTCAGGTGTGACTCCATAACCCCTCTGTTCAGGTACGACTCCATAACCACTCTGTTCAGGTACGACTCCATAACCACTCTGTTCAGGTGTGTCTCCATAACCACTCTGTTCAGGTATGACTCCATAACCACTCTGTTCAGGTGTGACTCCATAACCACTCTGTTCAGGTGTGACTCCATAACCACTCTGTTCAGGTATGACTCCATAACCACTCTGTCCAGGTGTGACTCCATAACCACTCTGTTCGAGGTACGACTCCTTCTGTTCAGGTACGACTCCATAACCACTCTGTTCAGGTAGGACCCATACCACTCTGTTCAGGTGTGACTCCATACCACTCTGTTCAGGTACGACTCCATAACCACTCTGTTCAGGTACGGACTCCATAACCACTCTGTTCAGGTGTGGACCTCCATAACCACTCTGTTCAGGTACGACTCCATAACCACTCTGTTCAGGTGTGACTCCATAACCACTCTGTTCAGTGTGACTCCATAACCCCTCTGTTCAGGTATGACTCCATAACCACTCTGTCCAGGTGTGACTCCATAACCACTCTGTTCAGGTGTGACTCCATAACCACTCTGTTCAGGTGTGACTCCATAACCACTCTGTTCAGGTATGACTCCATAACCACTCTGTTCAGGTATGACTCCATAACCACTCTGTTCAGGTGTGACTCCATAACCACTCTGTTCAGGTGTGACTCCATAACCACTCTGTTCAGGTACGACTCCATAACCACTCTGTTCAGGTATGACTCCATAACCACTCTGTTCAGGTATGACTCCATAACCACTCTGTTCAGGTGTGACTCCATAACCCCTCTGTTCAGGTATGACTCCATAACCACTCTGTCCAGGTATGACTCCATAACCACTCTGTTCAGGTATGACTCCATAACCACTCTGTTCAGGTACGACTCCATAACCACTCTGTCCAGGTGTGACTCCATAACCACTCTGTTCAGGTATGACTCCATAACCACTCTGTTCAGGTATGACTCCATAACCACTCTGTTCAGGTATGACTCCATAACCCCTCTGTTCAGGTATGACTCCATAACCCCTCTGTTCAGGTTCGACTCCATAACCACTCTGTTCAGGTACGACTCCATAACCACTCTGTTCAGGTACGACTCCATAACCACTCTGTTCAGGTACGACTCCATAACCACTCTGTTCAGGTATGACTCCATAACCACTCTGTTCAGGTGTGACTCCATAACCCCTCTGTTCAGGTACGACTCCATAACCACTCTGTTCAGGTACGACTCCATAACCACTCTGTTCAGGTGTGTCTCCATAACCACTCTGTTCAGGTATGACTCCATAACCACTCTGTTCAGGTGTGACTCCATAACCACTCTGTTCAGGTGTGACTCCATAACCACTCTGTTCAGGTATGACTCCATAACCACTCTGTCCAGGTGTGACTCCATAACCACTCTGTTCAGGTACGACTCCATAACCACTCTGTTCAGGTACGACTCCATAACCACTCTGTTCAGGTGTGACTCCATTACCACTCTGTTCAGGTACGACTCCATAACCACTCTGTTCAGGTACGACTCCATAACCACTCTGTTCAGGTACGACTCCATAACCACTCTGTTCAGGTATGACTCCATAACCACTCTGTTCAGGTATGACTCCATAACCACTCTGTTCAGGTGTGACTCCATAACCACTCTGTTCAGGTGTGACTCCATAACCACTCTGTTCAGGTGTGACTCCATAACCACTCTGTTCAGGTGTGACTCCATAACCACTCTGTTCAGGTACTCCAACTCCATAACCACTCTGTTCAGGTGTGAATCCATAACCACTCTGTTCAGGGTATGACTCCATAAACCACTCGTGTTCAGGTATGACTCCATAACCACTCTGTTCAGGTGTGACTCCATAACCCCTCTGTTCAGGTATGACTCCATAACCAACTCTGTCCAGGTGTGACTCCAAACCACTCTGTCCAGGTGTGACTCCATAACCACTCTGTTCAGGTACGACTCCATAACCACTCTGTCCAGGTGTGACTCCATAACCACTCTGTTCAGGTATGACTCCATAACCACTTGTTCAGGTAATGACTCCATAACCACTCTGTTCAGGTACGACTCCATAACCCCTCTGTTCAGGTACGACTCCATAACCACTCTGTTCAGGTACGACTCCATAACCACTCTGTTCAGGTACGACTCCATAACCACTCTGTTCAGGTACGACTCCATAACCACTCTGTTCAGTACTGACTCCATAACCACTCTGTTCAGGTACGACTCCATAACCACTCTGTTCAGGTACGACTCCATAACCACTCTGTTCAGGTGTGACTCCATAACCACTCTGTTCAGGTGTGACTCCATAACCACTCTGTTCAGGTGTGACTCCATAACCACTCTGTTCAGGTGTGACTCCATAACCACTCTGTTCAGGTGTGACTCCATAACCACTCTGTTCAGGTACGACTCCATAACCACTCTGTTCAGGTGTGACTCCATAACCACTCTGTTCAGGTACGACTCCATAACCACTCTGTTCAGGTGTGACTCCATAACCACTCTGTTCAGGTGTGACTCCATAACCCCTCTGTTCAGGTATGACTCCATAACCACTCTGTCCAGGTGTGACTCCATAACCACTCTGTTCAGGTGTGACTCCATAACCACTCTGTTCAGGTGTGACTCCATAACCACTCTGTTCAGGTATGACTCCATAACCACTCTGTTCAGGTATGACTCCATAACCACTCTGTTCAGGTGTGACTCCATAACCACTCTGTTCAGGTATGACTCCATAACCACTCTGTTCAGGTGTGACTCCATAACCCCTCTGTTCAGGTACGACTCCATAACCACTCTGTTCAGGTATGACTCCATAACCACTCTGTTCAGGTACGACTCCATAACCACTCTGTTCAGGTATGACTCCATAATCACTCTGTTCAGGTGTGACTCCATAACCACTCTGTTCAGGTGTGACTCCATAACCACTCTGTTCAGGTATGACTCCATAACCACTCTGTTCAGGTACGACTCCATAACCACTCTGTTCAGGTGTGACTCCATAACCACTCTGTTCAGGTGTGACTCCATAACCACTCTGTTCAGGTGTGACTCCATAACCACTCTGTTCAGGTGTGACTCCATAACCCCTCTGTTTCAGGTGTGACTCCATAACCACTCTGTTCAGGTGTGACTCCATAACCACTCTGTTCAGGTGTGACTCCATAACCACTCTGTTCAGGTGTGACTCCATAACCACTCTGTTCAGGTGTGACTCCATAACCACTCTGTTCAGGTGTGACTCCATAACCACTCTGTTCAGGTGTGACTCCATAACCACTCTGTTCAGGTGGTCTTCTGTTTGTTTATTTTCCATGGCCTCCTTTTTTCTGTCTGGGAAAGTTGTGAGATGCATTTCAGTTCATCACTTTCTTTTCTTGAGGTATTTTTCTTTTTGTTTCTGAAGAAACTCCTGGTATATTTATAGGATCTTGTTGGATTTTGTTTATTTACACCACATGACCAAAAGTATGTGGACACCTGCTCGTTGAGCATCTCGTTCCAAAATCATGTGCATTAATATGGAGTTGGTCCCCCCTTTGCTGCTATAACAGCCTCCACTCTTCTGGGAAGGCATTAATATGGAGTTGGTCCCCCCCTTTGCTGCTATAACAGCCTCCACTCTTCTGGGAAGGCATTAATATGGAGTTGGTCCCCCCCCCCCCCTTTGCTGCTATAACAGCCTCCACTCTTCAGGGAAGGCATTAATATGGAGTTGGTCCCCCCCCTTTGCTGCTATAACAGCCTCCACTCTTCTGGGAAGGCATTAATATGGAGTTGGTCCCCCCCTTTGCTGCTATAACAGCCTCCACTCTTCTGGGAAGGCATTAATATGGAGTTGGTCCCCCCCTTTGCTGCTATAACAGCCTCCACTCTTCTGGGAAGGCATTAATATGGAGTTAGGTCCCCCCCTTTGCTGCTTTAACAGCCTCCACTCTTCAGGGAAGGTTTTCCACTAGATGTTGGAACATTGTTGCAGGGACTTGCTTCCATTCAGCCACAAGAGCATTAGTGAGGTCGGGCACTGATGTTGGGAGATTAGTCCTGGCTCGCAGTCAGCGTTCCAATTCATCCCAAAGGTGTTCGATGAGGTTGAGGTCAGGGCTCTTTGCAGGCCAGTCAAGTTCTTCCATACAGATCTCAACAAACCATTTCTGTATGGACCTGACTTTGTGCACGGGGGGCATTGTCATGCTGAAACAGGAAAGGGCCTTCCCCAAACTGTTCCCACAAAGTTGGAAGTACAGAATCGTCTAGAATGCCATTGTTTGCTTCAGCGTTCAGGTTTCCGTTCGACCAAACCACGAAACACAACGCCAAGACTATTATTCCTCCTCCAACAAACCCAGATTAGTCCGTCCGACTGCCAGATGGTGAAGCGTAATTCATCCCTCCAGAGAAGGCGTTTCCACTGCTTCAGAGTCCCATGGCGTCTGGCGTTACACGACTCCAGCAGACACTTGGTGATCTGATGCTTGTGTGCGGCTGCTCGGCCACGGAAACCCGTTTCATGAAGCTCCCCGGCGAACAGTTCTTGTGCTTGACGTTGCTTCCAGAGGCAGTTTGGACCTCGGTAGTGAGCGATGAAACCGAAGACAATGTTTATCCAAGGTAACCATCAAAATGTGAACCTCCCTCCATCACGTCCATGTTCTCCACTGTCACTATTCATATCCATGGTAACCAAGTACATAAACTTTTGAAAAAAACATTATTATCATGTATTTTTTTGTTGTGGTGGTAATGACAAAATACTTAGAGACGACTGTATTTTGTGTAAAAGAAAGAGTAACAAATGGCTTATGCACATCTAGTTTCCACATGACAATACATGATTTATTTAACAATTTTTTTTTTAAAACAGGTGCATTAAATATTTTCAATTATCAAGACTTTTGTAAGTGTAATAGATAGCAGAAGGTCAAAAGCCTGGGGGTAACAGGACAAAAACAGGGCAATCCACACATGAACACCAGCGGTTCTGGGGGGGGGCAGTGCCCCTGTGACAACAATTTTGGACCCCCTTGTGGCCCCCCTAAATGTGGAGTATGAAATCATTTTTACATAACACATTTCTGCTGTCGTTCTTTTTTTCCATCCGTTATTAGACAGTGGCAACGATGATGATTATGAACAGGGTCTTTTGCCTGCTAATGCAGTGAAGAAAACGATATGACAACAATAACATCTAATGTAACTGGCCCCTAACAGGCCCCTCTAACAGTACAACTGGCCCCTCTAACAGTACAACTGGCCCCTCTAACAGTACAACTGGCCCCCTCTAACAGTACAACTGGCCCCTCTAACAGTACAACTGGCCCCTCTAACAGTACAACTGGCCCCAGCTTGGCCCCTCTAACAGTACAACTGGCCCCTCTAACAGGCCCCTCTAACAGTACAACAGGCCCCTCTAACAGTACAACTGGCCCCTCTAACAGGACAACTGGCCCCTCTAACAGTACAACTGGCCCCTCTAACAGGCCCCTCTAACAGTACAACAGGCCCCTCTAACAGTACAACAGGCCCCTCTAACAGTACAACAGGCCCCTCTAACAGTACAACTGGCCCCTCTAACAGGCCCCTCTAACAGTACAACTGGCCCCCCTAACAGTACAACTGGCCCCTCTAACAGTACAACTGGCCCCTCTAACAGGCCCCTCTAACAGTACAACAGGCCCCTCTAACAGTACAACTGGCCCCTCTAACAGGACAACTGGCCCCTCTAACAGTACAACTGGCCCCTCTAACAGGCCCCTCTAACAGTACAACAGGCCCCTCTAACAGTACAACAGGCCCCTCTAACAGTACAACAGGCCCCTCTAACAGTACAACTGGCCCCTCTAACAGGCCCCTCTAACAGTACAACTGGCCCCCCTAACAGTACAACTGGCCCCTCTAACAGTACAACTGGCCCCCTCTAACAGTACAACTGGCCCCTCTAACAGTACAACTGGCCCCTCTAACAGTACAACTGGCCCCTCTAACAGTACAACTGGCCCCCTCTAACAGAACAACTGGCCCCTCTAACAGGACAACTGGCCCCTCTAACAGAACAACTGGCCCCTCTAACAGGCCCCTCTAACAGTACAACAGGCCCCTCTAACAGGCCCCTCTAACAGTACAACTGGCCCCTCTAACAGTACAACTGGCCCCTAACAGTACAACTGGCCCCTAACAGTACAACTGGCCCCTCTAACAGTACAACTGGCCCCTCAACTGGCCCCTCTAACAGTACAACTGGCCCCTCTAACAGTACAACTGGCCCCTCAACTGGCCCCTCTAACAGAACAACTGGCCCCCTCTAACAGTACAACTGGCCCCCTCTATCAGAACAACTGGCCCCTCTAACAGTACAACTGGCCCCAGCTTGGGCCCCTCTAACAGTACAACAGGCCCCTCTAACAGTACACCTGGCCCCAGCTTGGCCCCTCTAACAGTACACCGGGCCCCAGCTTGGCCCCTCTAACAGTACACCTGGCCCCAGCTTGGCCCCTCTAACAGTACACCGGGCCCCAGCTTGGCCCCTCTAACAGTACACCTGGCCCCAGCTTGGCCCCTCTAACAGTACACCGGGCCCCAGCTTGGGCCCCTCTAACAGTACAACAGGCCCCTCTAACAGTACACCTGGCCCCAGCTTGGCCCCTCTAACAGTACACCTGGCCCCAGCTTGGCCCCTCTAACAGTACACCGGGCCCCAGCTTGGCCCCTCTAACAGTACACCGGGCCCCAGCTTGGCCCCTCCTAACAGTACACCGGGCCCCAGCTTGGCCCCTCTAACAGTACACCGGGCCCCAGCTTGGGCCCCCCAGTTGAAATGGTCTAGAACCACCACTGCACATGAAATGTTTTAGAAAATAAAAAATAAAAACATTGGAAGCTGAAAAAAAAAGTTGGTTATTTTAGTCTTTACTTAATGGATGTGAGAAAATATATATATATAAATAAACATTTTTATCTTAAAAATCGAACCCATATATGGAGACTGTTTAATGCCAGAAATAAGGGGTTAAATAAGACATGTTTCCTGATCTCATCTCTCTCAGACATCGACACTTCAGAACAAACTTTCTTTAGATTGTTTTTGAGGGACCATCTGATCCATGTAGTGAACCTGTTATTCAATGCGTCTGTATGAGCTAATAGCAGTAAGACCTAAACATATTTCTGTTGTTGTTGAAATAATGTTTTATATATTTTTGGGATACTTCAAGGATTTTTTTTTTTTTTGCTTTCAAAAGCAGCTGAAAAACAACAACACAACGACACAATATTTGCTGTGGCCAACAGAGGGTGCCCTCTGCATGAACACTGTTGAAGCCACAGATCACAAATCTCGCGAGAGTTGAGTTGGCGAAACCGCTTCCTCATTCACCGCTTGAACAGTACAGTAGTTGAAAACAATCTGATACAGCTATTAATGATTAACATTGGGGAAAGTAGTGGAATGTGTTAACTGTAGGGGTGTCCATGGAGCTGGGGGTTAGAAATGTCCCCTAGGAGAGAGGCAGGTTGAGGTTTCCAGGGTTAGAAATGTCCCCTAGGAGAGAGGCAGGTTGAGGTTTCCAGGGATCAGAAATGTCCCCTAGGAGAGAGGCAGGTTGAGGTTTCCAGGGTTAGAAATGTCCCCTAGGAGAGAGGCAGGTTGAGGTTTCCAGGGATCAGAAATGTCCCCTAGGAGAGAGGCAGGTTGAGGTTTCCAGGGATCAGAAATGTCCCCTAGGAGAGAGGCAGGTTGAGGTTTCCAGGGTTAGAAATGTCCCCTAGGAGAGAGGCAGGTTGAGGTTTCCAGGGATCAGAAATGTCCCCTAGGAGAGAGGCAGGTTGAGGTTTCCAGGGTTAGAAATGTCCCCTAGGAGAGAGGCAGGTTGAGGTTTCCAGGGATCAGAAATGTCCCCTAGGAGAGAGGCAGGTTGAGGTTTCCAGGGTTAGAAATGTCCCCTAGGAGAGAGGCAGGTTGAGGTTTCCAGGGATCAGAAATGTCCCCTAGGAGAGAGGCAGGTTGAGGTTTCCAGGGATCAGAAATGTCCCCTAGGAGAGAGGCAGGTTGAGGTTTCCAGGGTTAGAAATGTCCCCTAGGAGAGAGGCAGGTTGAGGTTTCCAGGGATCAGAGTAGAGCAGAAGTTGTGTTGAGGCAGTGATGGAAGTAGAGGAAGACGGTTTAAGGGAGAAGAGGGGTGAGAGTAGTAGAGATAACCCAGTACAGAGGAATAGGACAGAAAGTGATATTCGTTTCAGTAAGATTGGGATTTGTTGCATTCATAGCCCTGGTTATCAACTGTACTGCAGGGAAGGAACGAAAGCCTCCTAAAATAGAGGTGGTGCTGGCAGCTGCAGAGAGGTATTTGGCTGTGTGAGACTTGACATCAGAAGAGTTACAGGGCGGGTTACAGGGCGAGGTACAGGGCGGGTTACAGGGCGGGTTACAGGGCGAGTTACAGGGCGGGTTACAGGGCGGGTTACAGGGTGGGTTACAGGGTGAGTTAAATGGTGATGTCCCATCCTTTCAGGATGATCCCCATAGTCCCGTGTGGCTCAGTTGGTAGAGCATGGTGTTTGCAACACCAGGGTTGTGGGTTCAATTCCCACGGGGGACCAGTACGGTGAAAAATAAATGTATGAAATGTATTCATTCACTACTGTAAGTCGCTCTGGATAAGAGTGTCTGCTAAAATGTACTGATGGCATGAGGTAGGAATAATACATTTAATTAGTAGAATAGGGGGGTGTTCATTTTGAAAAGAGTGAGTGTAGTGTTAGATGGTATATGTTTAGTATCAGGGAGTTGTACTCCAGTAGGTGGCGCTAATGAATCACATTGGATGCCCCCGTATCTAAATCCGCTACTGATTTATATTAGTCTATAAATAAATCTCTTTGATAAAACTCACGTCTTATTCGACTAGTATTTATGAAAGTTTAAAGATAATAATGAATCCATGTTTATTACTTTCCAACATTTCACTCCGTCTATGTTTAATATAACAACATGAAGGATTCATTTCGGGTTGTCTATCCCGACGTGAACTTTGTTCTTTACAAAGTATGTTATTAGGCATAAAATGAAGTAAATAACGGGGTTTCCGGTACAACATTGTACCGGAAACCCCCCCTCCTTCCTGCTGAGACCTGCTGGGTGAGGTTTCCGCTCTTCACCCCCGGTGTCCGTTCAGCCGACATTTCACCAGCGCCGTTAAACCGGGTCGGAGAGGAGACGGAATGAGAGGCTGTCGGGGACCTGCTTTACTCACTTCTCTGTTGGTGAGCAGAACAACACGCGGTGTTTCAATGTGTTTTATTATAAACTCCTCTAACGTTGCCGGTATACCGGTTCGGTTCTGACTTGTGATGGATGTTCTTGTGGATGTTACTGTATCTAAGCGACGTTTCTGACGGATAAATGTCTCTCTGATGCGTTTCAAAACGAAAGCGCAGTCCCGGAGACCTACTGGGGTTGTGCACGCTTTGGTTCCAGCCCGGCATTAATAACAAGCAGGATGACTCATCAACGGTCTATGGTTTCTGCACCTTCAGTCTTTACGTACATATGATGGACGTGTAGTGCTGGGCTGGAACAAAAACGTGGTCCCAGTTGTTCTCCAGAGGAGAGGATTTGGACAATCTGCAGAAACCGAAACTAGTTTACTACTTTGGTTCTGACCCTCTTTTGTTGCTGTAGTTGTGAAACAAAATGAGTTCTACTAGTAATAACAACTGGAAGCAGCTAGTTATCAGCTAGTTATAACAACTGGAAGCTGCTAGTTATCAGCTAGTTATCAGCTAGTTATAACAACTGGAAGCTGCTAGTTAGCAGCTAGTTATCAGCAGCTAGTTATCAGCTAGTTAATCAGCTAGTTATCAGCAACTGGAAGCAGCTAGTTATCAGCTAGTTATCAGCAACTGGAAGCAGCTAGTTATCAGCAACTGGAAGCAGCTAGTTATCAGCTAGTTAGCAGCAGCTAGTTAGCAGCTAGTTATCAGCAACTGAAAGTAGCTAGTTATCAGTGTTGGGTCGCGTCAATTCGAATCTGGTATCAGAACAGAATTTAAAACTTGGCTACTGAATATATTTTCAGCTGTTTATTAATAGAATTAGTCAAGCAGAATAAATGGTAAATGCAATGTTGGTATATAGGGGTTCACTGTAACACCTCGCAGGGCAAAACAGAGAACTGACTGACACATCCTTTGCTTTTCATTAAATACTCTGACAGAGATAGTTCCCGCTCACTGCTGGCCTGTCAGAGTAGAGGATGAGCGTGGTTTAAACTTCCTCATCCTATCGTAGGCGTGCAGGCTGGTCCCAGCCTCCTGGCGCATCCCTGTTGCCAAGCATAGTTGTCTTCTAGTTTATCTTCGTGTGTGAACCCGAGAGTCAGACACCCAAGGACACTGTCTGTTTCTATGCTACAGTTAGGACAGTTTATGCTTTTGTGCTACAGCTATCTTCCATTCTACCAGCCCCTCCCGTACACCTGTCCTTGAGCGGCCCCACAACTAGGCAGTGTGTGTGTGTGTGTGTGTGTGTGTGTGTGTGTCACGAGTCTACTCAGCCTACACTCCTACTGGTCAGCAACCCTCCAGTTAGTCTTGTCTATTATTTTTCGCTCAATCTGTTAATACAATATAAACCTGTTATGTTTAGCATTAGTATTCATAAGTTATGCACCACAACTCATTTTATTATATAGGTTTAAATAGTTGTATTATATTGGTTATGCAAACAAATAGTTGGTCAAACCCTAACAAAAGCAAAGCTGCAATCGGCAGTTTCAGGTGAAAAGATGGATAACCATTCAACAGAGTTATGGGATGCCAGGACTGACCATCCATGATATCAAAATTATTGTTTTAACCATGTTATGAAGCTATACAGGTTTTTTTTCTGTATTTTACATTTATTATAAACTTAAACGGACGAAAGGGAAAAGCTCAAACCAAGTCTATTCACCCTCTGGTTCATTCAGCTGCAAAGACAAAGCATGATGACATAACATGGCATTTATAACCTCCTACTAGGAGGGTCAACTCCCAACACAGCATCTCTGTTGCTAGGAGGAACTGCATGGTTCCTCTCACTGGTGGAGGGACGGCGGGTAGACTAGTGGTTAGAGTGGAGGGACGGCAGGTAGACTAGTGGTTAGAGTGGAGGGACGGCAGGGAAGACTAGTGGTTAGAGTGGAGGGACGGCAGGTAGACTAGTGGTTAGAGTGGAGGGTCGGCAGGTAGACTAGTGGTTAAAGTGGAGGGGAGGCAGGTAGACTAGTGGTTAGAGTGGAGGGGAGGCAGGTAGACTAGTGGTTAGAGTGGAGGGACGGCGGGTAGACTAGTGGTTAGAGTGGAGGGGCGGCAGGTAGACTAGTGGTTAGAGTGGAGGGGCGGCAGGTAGACTAGTGGTTAGAGTGGAGGGGAGGCAGGTAGACTAGTGGTTAGAGTGGAGGGGAGGCAGGTAGACTAGTGGTTAGAGTGGAGGGACGGCGGGTAGACTAGTGGTTAGAGTGGAGGGGAGGCAGGTAGACTAGTGGTTAGAGTGGAGGGACGGCGGGTAGACTAGTGGTTAGAGTGGAGGGGCGGCAGGTAGACTAGTGGTTAGAGTGGAGGGGCGGCAGGTAGACTAGTGGTTAGAGTGGAGGGGCGGCAGGTAGACTAGTGGTTAGAGTGGAGGGGAGGCAGGTAGACTAGTGGTTAGAGTGGAGGGGAGGCAGGTAGACTAGTGGTTAGAGTGGAGGGACGGCGGGTAGACTAGTGGTTAGAGTGGAGGGGAGGCAGGTAGACTAGTGGTTAGAGTGGAGGGGGGAGGCAGGTAGACTAGTGGTTAGAGTGGAGGGGAGGCAGGTAGACTAGTGGTTAGAGTGGAGGGGAGGCAGGTAGACTAGTGGTTAGAGTGGAGGGGAGGCAGGTAGACTAGTGGTTAGAGTGGAGGGGAGGCAGGTAGACTAGTGGTTAGAGTGGAGGGACGGCAGGTAGACTAGTGGTTAGAGTGGAGGGGCGGCAGGTAGACTAGTGGTTAGAGTGGAGGGGAGGCAGGTAGACTAGTGGTTAGAGTGGAGGGGAGGCAGGTAGACTAGTGGTTAGAGTGGAGGGACGGCGGGTTAGACTAGTGGTTAGAGTGGAGGGGAGGCAGGTAGACTAGTGGTTAGAGTGGAGGGACGGCGGGTAGACTAGTGGTTAGAGTGGAGGGGAGGCAGGTAGACTAGTGGTTAGAGTGGAGGGACGGCGGGTAGACTAGTGGTTAGAGTGGAGGGGCGGCAGGTAGACTAGTGGTTAGAGTGGAGGGGCGGCAGGTAGACTAGTGGTTAGAGTGGAGGGGAGGCAGGTAGACTAGTGGTTAGAGTGGAGGGGAGGCAGGTAGACTAGTGGTTAGAGTGGAGGGGAGGCAGGTAGACTAGTGGTTAGAGTGGAGGGACGGCGGGTAGACTAGTGGTTAGAGTGGAGGGGCGGCAGGTAGACTAGTGGTTAGAGTGGAGGGGGGAGGCAGGTAGACTAGTGGTTAGAGTGGAGGGGGGAGGCAGGTAGACTAGTGGTTAGAGTGGAGGGGAGGCAGGTAGACTAGTGGTTAGAGTGGAGGGGCGGCAGGTAGACTAGTGGTTAGAGTGGAGGGGAGGCAGGTAGACTAGTGGTTAGAGTGGAGGGGAGGCAGGTAGACTAGTGGTTAGAGTGGAGGGACGGCAGGTAGACTAGTGGTTAGAGTGGAGGGGCGGCGGGTAGACTAGTGGTTAGAGTGGAGGGGCGGCAGGTAGTCTAGTGGTTAGAGTGGAGGGGCGGCAGGTAGACTAGTGGTTAGAGTGGAGGGGCGGCAGGTAGACTAGTGGTTAGAGTGGAGGGACGGCAGGTAGACTAGTGGTTAGAGTGGAGGGGCGGCAGGTAGACTAGTGGTTAGAGTGGAGGGGGGCAGGTAGACTAGTGGTTAGAGTGGAGGGGAGGCAGGTAGACTAGTGGTTAGAGTGGAGGGGAGGCAGGTAGCCTAGTGGTTAGAGTGGAGGGACGGCAGGTAGACTAGTGGTTAGAGTGGAGGGGCGGCGGGTAGACTAGTGGTTAGAGTGGAGGGGCGGCAGGTAGACTAGTGGTTAGAGTGGAGGGACGGCGGGTAGACTAGTGGTTAGAGTGGAGGGACGGCGGGTAGACTAGTGGTTAGAGTGGAGGGGAGGCAGGTAGACTAGTGGTTAGAGTGGAGGGGAGGCAGGTAGACTAGTGGTTAGAGTGGAGGGACGGCGGGTAGACTAGTGGTTAGAGTGGAGGGGCGGCAGGTAGACTAGTGGTTAGAGTGGAGGGGGGAGGCAGGTAGACTAGTGGTTAGAGTGGAGGGGGGAGGCAGGTAGACTAGTGGTTAGAGTGGAGGGGAGGCAGGTAGACTAGTGGTTAGAGTGGAGGGGCGGCAGGTAGACTAGTGGTTAGAGTGGAGGGGAGGCAGGTAGACTAGTGGTTAGAGTGGAGGGGGAGGCAGGTAGACTAGTGGTTAGAGTGGAGGGACGGCAGGTAGACTAGTGGTTAGAGTGGAGGGGCGGCAGGTAGACTAGTGGTTAGAGTGGAGGGGAGGCAGGTAGACTAGTGGTTAGAGTGGAGGGGAGGCAGGTAGACTAGTGGTTAGAGTGGAGGGACGGCGGGTAGACTAGTGGTTAGAGTGGAGGGGAGGCAGGTAGACTAGTGGTTAGAGTGGAGGACGGCGGGTAGACTAGTGGTTAGAGTGGAGGGGAGGCAGGTAGACTAGTGGTTAGAGTGGAGGGACGGCGGGTAGACTAGTGGTTAGAGTGGAGGGGCGGCAGGTAGACTAGTGGTTAGAGTGGAGGGGCGGCAGGTAGACTAGTGGTTAGAGTGGAGGGGGAGGCAGGTAGACTAGTGGTTAGAGTGGAGGGGAGGCAGGTAGACTAGTGGTTAGAGTGGAGGGGCGGCAGGTAGTCTAGTGGTTAGAGTGGAGGGGCGGCAGGTAGACTAGTGGTTAGAGTGGAGGGGCGGCAGGTAGACTAGTGGTTAGAGTGGAGGGGAGGCAGGTAGACTAGTGGTTAGAGTGGAGGGGAGGCAGGTAGACTAGTGGTTAGAGTGGAGGGGGCGGCAGGTAGACTAGTGGTTAGAGTGGAGGGTCGGCAGGTAGACTAGTGGTTAGAGTGGAGGGTCGGCAGGTAGACTAGTGGTTAGAGTGGAGGGACGGCAGGTAGACTAGTGGTTAGAGTGGAGGGTCGGCAGGTAGACTAGTGGTTAGAGTGGAGGGGGGGCAGGTAGACTAGTGGTTAGAGTGGAGGGGAGGCAGGTAGACTAGTGGTTAGAGTGGAGGGGAGGCAGGTAGCCTAGTGGTTAGAGTGGAGGGACGGCAGGTAGACTAGTGGTTAGAGTGGAGGGGCGGCGGGTAGACTAGTGGTTAGAGTGGAGGGGCGGCAGGTAGACTAGTGGTTAGAGTGGAGGGACGGCGGGTAGACTAGTGGTTAGAGTGGAGGGACGGCGGGTAGACTAGTGGTTAGAGTGGAGGGACGGCGGGTAGACTAGTGGTTAGAGTGGAGGGGAGGCAGGTAGCCTAGCGGTTAGAGTGGAGGGGCGGCAGGTAGACTAGTGGTTAGAGTGGAGGGGAGGCAGGTAGACTAGTGGTTAGAGTGGAGGGGCGGCAGGTAGACTAGTGGTTAGAGTGGAGAGGTGGCAGGTAGACTAGTGGTTAGAGTGGAGGGGAGGCAGGTAGACTAGTGGTTAGAGTGGAGGGGAGGCAGGTAGTCTAGTGGTTAGAGTGGAGGGGCGGCAGGTAGCCTAGTGGTTAGAGTGGAGGGACGGCGGGTAGCCTAGTGGTTAGAGTGGAGGGACGGCAGGTAGACTAGTGGTTAGAGTGGAGGGGGGCAGGTAGACTAGTGGTTAGAGTGGAGGGGAGGCAGGTAGACTAGTGGTTAGAGTGGAGGGACGGCAGGTAGTCTAGTGGTTAGAGTGGAGGGGCGGCGGGTAGACTAGTGGTTAGAGTGGAGGGGCGGCGGGTAGACTAGTGGTTAGAGTGGAGGGGAGGCAGGTAGACTAGTGGTTAGAGTGGAGGGGCGGCAGGTAGACTAGTGGTTAGAGTGGAGGGGCGGCAGGTAGACTAGTGGTTAGAGTGGAGGGGCGGCAGGTAGCCTAGTGGTTAGAGTGGAGGGGCGGCAGGTAGCCTAGTGGTTAGAGTGGAGGGACGGCAGGTAGATTAGTGGTTAGAGTGGAGGGACGGCAGGTAGACTAGTGGTTAGAGTGGAGGGACGGCAGGTAGACTAGTGGTTAGAGTGGAGGGGCGGCAGGTAGCCTAGTGGTTAGAGTGGAGGGGAGGCAGGTAGACTAGTGGTTAGAGTGGAGGGGCGGCAGGTAGCCTAGTGGTTAGAGTGGAGGGGGGCAGGTAGACTAGTGGTTAGAGTGGAGGGGAGGCAGGTAGTCTAGTGGTTAGAGTGGAGGGGCGGCAGGTAGACTAGTGGTTAGAGTGGAGGGGAGGCAGGTAGTCTAGTGGTTAGAGTGGAGGGGCGGCAGGTAGACTAGTGGTTAGAGTGGAGGGGAGGCAGGTAGTCTAGTGGTTAGAGTGGAGGGGCGGCAGGTAGACTAGTGGTTAGAGTGGAGGGGCGGCAGGTAGACTAGTGGTTAGAGTGGAGGGGAGGCAGGTAGACTAGTGGTTAGAGTGGAGGGGAGGCAGGTAGCCTAGTGGTTAGAGTGGATGGGCGGCAGGTAGCCTAGTGGTTACAGTGTAGAGGAGGCAGGTAGCCTAGTGGTTAGAGTGTAGAGGAGGCAGGTAGCCTAGTGGTTAGAGTGTAGAGGCGGCAGGTAGCCTAGTGGTTAGAGTGTAGAGGAGGCAGGTAGCCTAGTGGTTAGAGTGGAGGGGAGGCAGGTAGCCTAGTGGTTAGAGTGGAGGGGCGGCAGGTAGACTAGTGGTTAGAGTGGAGGGGAGGCAGGTAGACTAGTGGTTAGAGTGTAGAGGAGGCAGGTAGCCTAGTGGTTAGAGTGGAGGGGAGGCAGGTAGACTAGTGGTTAGAGTGTAGAGGAGGCAGGTAGCCTAGTGGTTAGAGTGTAGAGGAGGCAGGTAGCCTAGTGGTTAGAGTGGAGGGGAGGCAGGTAGCCTAGTGGTTAGAGTGTAGAGGAGGCAGGTAGCCTAGTGGTCAGTGTTTGACATTCATAAGTTCCGGTATATTCTTCAGGAACCAATAGGTCCACATCACAGGAGGGTTGGGTGGAACCTTCATTGGGGAGAACGGGCCCATAGTAATGGCTGAAACGGAACGGCATCAAAACAAATGGTTTCCCCTGTGTTTGTTTCCATTCCATCCACTCCATTCCAGCCTTTACTAGGAGCCGTTCTCCATTCAGCAGCCTCCAGTGGTACACATCATTTAGAGGTCCAGAAATGGACTTATCCCAGTGGTACACATCATTTACAGGTCCAGAAACGGACTTATCCCATTGAACTGTGAGACAACTAAGCGGTCCATCTTTGTCCTGTTTCCAGATCTACCTCCCGCCGGTCCAGATGACTTATATCTTTGTCTATGGGACTCTGAAGAACGGTCAGCCCAACTACTTCAGGATGCTGCCGGACCAAGGGAACGGGAAAGCTGAGTTCTGTGGTCACGCCCGTACCGTAGATGGCTACCCGCTGGTGATCGCTGGGAATTACAACATCCCCTTCCTGCTGAACCGTCCCGGGGAGGGCCACAGGGTCCGGGGGGAGGTGTACAAGGTAGATGACGCCATGCTGAGCTTCCTGGATGCCTTCGAGGGCTGCCCAACCATGTACCAACGCACCTCCGTTCAGATAGAGTTGGAGGACTGGAAGGTGGAGGGGAGAGAGAAGAGGAGCCCGGGCAGCATAATGGAGGCCTTCTTCTACAGCACCACCTCCTACCAACCTGCCTGGCTCAAACACAACTTCTATGAGAGCTACGACGCCTACGGAGACCATGGCTTGGTCTACATCGACAGGAAGGACAGACCTCCACTGAAGGATCTATAGTCTGGGTGCCATCATGCCACTCGTTGCCCTGATGGCACCAGCAGGTCTGGGACCTGGCTAGAGGATAGATGATCCGCTACACAGCATAGCTTTTTAGATATGATGTTTTTACAGTTAACTACTTTCTACTGTCCAGGGATGTAAACTGTGGGCCCTAAAACGAGACACTTTTTATTGTTGTTGCACTGAAACATGTAATAAATCCCTACTAGGGGGAAAATGCAGGTTTTAACTAATTAAACAACACGATATAATCTACATGCTCAGTCTCTGTGTGTAAAATAAAAAGTGGTTCATGTGAACCGAACTCACAGCTAAAACATGTGAAGAAAACAATCCAATGTTATTTGTTGACTAAACTTTACTGCAAATGACACTCAGGTCTCGAGAAAAAAACAATACACTAATATTAGTTACCATGACAGCCTTTATAATAGAACGCTCGTTACCACGACAGCCTTTATAATAGAACGCTCGTTACCACGACAGCCTTTATAATAGAACGCTCGTTACCACGACAGCCTTTATAATAGAACGCTCGTTACCACGACAGCCTTTATAATAGAACGCTTGTTACCATGACAGCCTTTATAATAGAATGCTCGTTACCACACGTCTAAATATTACACTTGGGGGAAAAAAACATCTTAAAGTAGAAATAGAATGAAAATAACAGTCATTCTATTGTTGCTCTATTATAGTGGCCACTATAGTGTATATAATGTTGTTTGACTACTCCGTAGCAGAACCTGCTATGCTAATAGAACATTAGCTAGTTAGATAATGTTGTTTGAATACTCCGTAGCAGAACCTGCTATGCTAACTGAACATTAGCTAGTGTTAGATAATGTTTGACTACTCGGTAGCATAACCTGTTATGCTAACTGAACATTAGCCAGAAAGCACTTTAGACTGTACGTGTTGGGACCTGTAGGAATTACTACAATAATAAATTCCTCTATGAAAGCTAGACTGACTTATCGCTGTAGTGAGTGATCACCTACTGCAGGACATGTCTAACCTGGTGTTGAGAGCCCATTACTGGGACAGGACATAGACTATGTTGTTGAGAGACCATTAGTGAGACAGGACATAGACTATGTTGTTGAGAGTCCATTAGTGGGACAGGACATGTCTGACCTGTTGTTGAGAGACCATTAGTGAGACAGGACATAGACTATGTTGTTGAGAGTCCATTAGTGGGACAGGACATGTCTGACCTGTTGTTGAGAGTCCTTTAGTGGGACAGGACATGTCTGACCTGGTGTTGAGAGTCCTTTAGTGGGACAGGACATGTCTGACATGGAGACGACGGCTCTGCTGCGTTGTAAAGATTGTCTCTAGATTTTGTCGTGTCGTTGACTTCCATTCAATGTGAAGACTGTTTATTATCAAATCAATTCTCTAGGTGTTATTTAATTACGCGACTAAACGAATATTTTAACTTTAACTAGGAAGTCGGGGCACCACGGGAAAATGTTGTTTATGGAGTTTTACATTTCCCGAATATAACTATTTTCATATCTTATCAAAACTTGAAAACTTTTATATTTGTGTTTACTTGATAGCTACCTACAGAAACAGCTAGCTTGAACAAAGTGTTAATAAGATTAAAATTCATTAAAAAGATTTAAAAGCAATACAAATAAGTGAATGAATTTTAACCTCATCGGTCTCATTACTGATCTGCATAGAATCATGAATCAGCAATATACAAATTGGCTTAATTATTTATTTACTAACTAACTTAATCACAAGAATTACATCAACACACACACAATTTAGTTATACATTGGGTACTAAGCATGAAACCGATTTTGACGGCTTGGTAGACGAAGGAAAAGAGGGGTGGGGACCGCTCATAGCTGATAACTACACTCATAGAAAATTCTAATACTGTGAATATGAACAACAGCTCATTCGAAAAAATAAATTGTAATTTAGGTATTTCCCCGAGTGTATGTCTTGTTGTCTCCCTCTGTGGTCGGGCCGGACCATCTGCTGGAGAGAGACGACAGAGACGTCTCTGGTTGCGATCCTAAATGGAGATGTCAGGCGTACCCATGTTGTCGCATGGAGTTGATGATTTTCGGAGGTTGTCTGTATTCTTCGTCCAAGGTTATGTATATTTCCAGCTGCAGACTGAAAAAGTCTGGTCGAACATTTGTTCCTTCTGTGGCAACGGTTTAGAGTCGAATCCAACACTACACGCTGTGCGGTCTCCTCGGCCTGTAGAGTCGTAGTCCTTAACCATTTCACATGTAGCTACCACTTCCTGTTTTCTGATCTAAGGGCCTGTAGAGTTGTAGTTCTTAACCATTTCACATATAGCTACCACTTCCTGTTTTCTGATCTAAGGGCCTGTAGAGTTGTAGTCCTTAACCATTTCACATGTAGCTACCACTTCCTGTTTTCTGATCTAAGGGCCTGTAGAGTTGTAGTTCTTAACCATTTCACATGTAGCTACCACTTCCTGTTTTCTGATCTAAGGGCCTGTAGAGTTGTAGTCCTTAACCATTTCACATGTAGCTACCACTTCCTGTTTTCTGATCTAAGGGCCTGTAGAGTTGTAGTCCTTAACCATTTCACATGTAGCTACCACTTCCTGTTTTCTGATCTAAGGGCCTGTAGAGTTGTAGTCCTTAACCATTTCACATGTAGCTACCACTTCCTGTTTTCTGATCTAAGGGCCTACAGAGTTGTAGTCCTTAACCATTTCACATATAGCTACCACTTCCTGTTTTCTGATCTAAGGGCCTATAGAGTCGTAGTCCTTAACCATTTCACATGTAGCTACTCCTGTACTAAGGGCCTGTAGAGTTGTAGTCCTTAACCATTTCACATGTAGCTACCACTTCCTGTTTTCTGATCTAAGGGCCTGTAGAGTTGTAGCCATTTCAACGTGGCGACTCCGTCCCGGCGTTCTCTGACTTAATGTACATTTTGTAGGAAGTGGTTTTATACTCTGTGGAAGAAGGGGGCGTTTTCGTAACGCCTGGCCTCATGGGGGGCGTGGCCACTGACGAGTTAAACTTTACATGAAAATCAATACTCTCATTCAGAAGGCCAACATCACATCTTTTCACAAATAGTTTAATATTTATTCATTCATTTTAAACCAACATCTAGATGTATATCTGAGAAGTGTACACAAACAGAGATACAGTCATGTGGGTCCTCCTGTCTTTCATGAGGTCACCGAATAAACCAAACTCGACATGATTGTTCTTTAGGTACCCACGGACTATTCCCACGTTCTCAAAAAATATAGAAATATTGTTTAATATATATACACACCTAAAAGGGCCACGTCTTGACAATACAGACAGGTGGTTAGTAAAGTAAAGTGAGCCGGGACTCCAGAGGTGAAGAGGCGGCAGGGTGGAAGAATAGGCCTAAAGGAGGGGAAGGAGGAGTCTAGAAGAGGGTTGGGTCAGTGTCCTCCAAGTCCTCTCTGGGTCAGGAAGGATTCTTCCTCTGGGTCAGTGTCCTCCAAGTCCTCTCTGGGTCAGGAAGGATTCTTCCTCTGGGTCAGTGTCCTCCAAGTCCTCTCTGGGTCAGGAAGGATTCTTCCTCTGGGTCAGTGTCCTCCAAGTCCTCTCTGGGTCAGGAAGGATTCTTCCTCTGGGTCAGTGTCCTCCAAGTCCTCTCTGGGTCAGGAAGGATTCTTCCTCTGGGTCAGTGTCCTCCAAGTCCTCTCTGGGTCAGGAAGGATTCTTCCTCTGGGTCAGTGTCCTCCAAGTCCTCTCTGGGTCAGGAAGGATTCTTCCTCTGGGTCAGTGTCCTCCAAGTCCTCTCTGGGTCCAGGAAGGATTCCTCCAAGTCCTCTCTGGGTCAGGAAGGATTCTTCCTCTGGGTCAGTGTCCTCCAAGTCCTCTCTGGGTCAGGAAGGATTCTTCCTCTGGGTCAGTGTCCTCCAAGTCCTCTCTGGGTCCGTGGTCAGGAAGGATTCTTCCTCTGGGTCAGGAAGGATTCTTCCTCTGGGTCAGTGTCCTCCAAGTCCTCTCTGGGTCAGGAAGGATTCTTCCTCTGGGTCAGGAAGGATTCTTCCTCTGGGTCAGGAAGGATTCTTCCTCTGGGTCAGGAAGGATTCTTCCTCTGGGTCAGGAAGGATTCTTCCTCTGGGTCAGGAAGGGGTCAACTAGCTTAACAGGTAGTACTACGGATCACCTCCATCCACCTGGAGACAGACAGACGGGTTAGAGACAGAGAGACAGGTTAGAGACAGACAGACGGGTTAGAGACAGACAGACAGGTTAGAGACAGACAGGTAGCACTACGGACCACCTCCATCCACCTGGAGACAGACAGACAGACAGGTTAGAGACAGACAGGTAGCACTACGGACCACCTCCATCCACCTGGAGACAGACAGACAGGTTAGAGACAGACAGGTAGCACTACGGACCACCTCCATCCACCTGGAGACAGACAGACAGGTTAGAGACAGACAGGTAGCACTACGGACCACCTCCATCCACCTGGAGACAGACAGACAGGTTAGAGACAGACAGGTAGCACTACGGACCACCTCCATCCACCTGGAGACAGACAGACAGGTTAGAGACAGACAGGTAGCACTACGGACCACCTCCATCCACCTGGAGACAGACAGACAGGTTAGAGACAGACAGACGGGTTAGAGACAGACAGACGGGTTAGAGACAGACAGACGGGTTAGAGACAGACAGACAGGTTAGAGACAGACAGACAGGTTAGAGACAGACAGGTACCTCTGGAAGGTGTACTGGCTCTCTGATCTGAAGTAGTACACGTGAGACTTGAAGTGGAGCTTGAAAACGTAGTCCTTCTGGATGTTCTCTGTCTCCGCGGGAACCGTCAACGAGTAGCCTAGCAACGGGAGGCTGGCCAGAGGGTAGTCATCCTATAGGGAACAGAGAGGACCTGTAGACTACTGCATCCCATAATATATACTATATAATACACTACCCAGAGGGCTATATAGGACCTGGAGACTACTGCATCCCATAATATATACTATATAATACACTACCCAGAGGGCTATATAGGACCTGGAGACTACTGCATCCCATAATATATACTATATAATACACTACCCAGAGGGTATTCATCCAATAGAGGACCTGTAGACTACTGCATCCCATAATATATACTATATAATACACTACCCAGAGGGCTATATAGGACCTGGAGACTACTGCATCCCATAATATATATACTATATAATACACTACCCAGAGGGCTATATAGGACCTGGAGACTACTGCATCCCATAATATATACTATATAATACACTACCCAGAGGGTAGTCATCCTATAGAGGACCTGGAGACTACCGCATCCCATAATATATACTATATAATACACTACCCAGAGGGCTATAGAGGACCTGGAGACTACCGCATCCCATAATATATACTATAGAGGACCTGTAGACTACTACATCCCATAATATATACTATATAATACACTACCCAGAGGGCTATATAGGACCTGGAGACTACTGCATCCCATAATATATACTATATAATACACTACCCAGAGGGCTATATAGGACCTGGAGACTACTGCATCCCATAATATATACTATATAGGACCTGGAGACTACTGCATCCCATAATATATACTATAGAGGACCTGTAGACTACTGCATCCCATAATATATACTATAGAGGACCTGTAGACTACTGCATCCCATAATATATACCATATAGGACCTGTAGACTACTGCATCCCATAATATATACTATATAGGACCTGTAGACTACTGCATCCCATAATATATACTATATAATACACTACCCAGAGGGCTATAGAGGACCTGGAGACTACTGCATCCCATAATATATACTATATAATACACTACCCAGAGGGCTATATAGGACCTGGAGACTACTGCATCCCATAATATATACTATATAGGACCTGTAGACTACTGCATCCCATAATATATACTATAGAGGACCTGGAGACTACTACATCCCATAATATATACTATATAATACACTACCCAGAGGGCTATATAGGACCTGTAGACTACTGCATCCCATAATATATACTATATAATACACTACCCAGAGGGCTATATAGGACCTGGAGACTACTGCATCCCATAATATATACTATATAGGACCTGTAGACTACTGCATCCCATAATATATACTATATAATACACTACCCAGAGGGTAGTCATCCTATAGAGGACCTGGAGACTACTGCATCCCATAATATATACTATAGAGGACCTGTAGACTACTGCATCCCATAATATATACTATATAGGACCTGTAGACTACTACATCCCATAATATATACTATATAATACACTACCCAGAGGGTAGTCATCCTATAGAGGACCTGGAGACTACTGCATCCCATAATATATACTATAGAGGACCTGTAGACTACTGCATCCCATAATATATACTATATAATACACTACCCAGAGGGCTATATAGGACCTGGAGACTACTGCATCCCATAATATATACTATAGAGGACCTGTAGACTACTGCATCCCATAATATATACTATATAATACACTACCCAGAGGGCTATAGAGGACCTGGAGACTACTGGATCCCATAATATATACTATATAATACACTACCCAGAGGGCTATATAGGACCTGGAGACTACTGCATCCCATAATATATACCATATAGGACCTGGAGACTACTGCATCCCATAATATATACCATATAGGACCTGGAGACTACTGCATCCCATAATATATACTATATAATACACTACCCAGAGGGCTATATAGGACCTGTAGACTACTGCATCCCATAATATATACTATATAATACACTACCCAGAGGGCTATAGAGGACCTGGAGACTACTGCATCCCATAATATATACTATATAATACACTACCCAGAGGGCTATATAGGACCTGGAGACTACTGCATCCCATAATATATACTATATAGGACCTGTAGACTACTGCATCCCATAATATATACTATAGAGGACCTGGAGACTACTACATCCCATAATATATACTATATAATACACTACCCAGAGGGCTATATAGGACCTGTAGACTACTGCATCCCATAATATATACTATATAATACACTACCCAGAGGGCTATATAGGACCTGGAGACTACTGCATCCCATAATATATACTATATAGGACCTGTAGACTACTGCATCCCATAATATATACTATATAATACACTACCCAGAGGGTAGTCATCCTATAGAGGACCTGGAGACTACTGCATCCCATAATATATACTATAGAGGACCTGTAGACTACTGCATCCCATAATATATACTATATAGGACCTGTAGACTACTACATCCCATAATATATACTATATAATACACTACCCAGAGGGTAGTCATCCTATAGAGGACCTGGAGACTACTGCATCCCATAATATATACTATAGAGGACCTGTAGACTACTGCATCCCATAATATATACTATATAATACACTACCCAGAGGGCTATATAGGACCTGGAGACTACTGCATCCCATAATATATACTATAGAGGACCTGTAGACTACTGCATCCCATAATATATACTATATAATACACTACCCAGAGGGCTATAGAGGACCTGGAGACTACTGGATCCCATAATATATACTATATAATACACTACCCAGAGGGCTATATAGGACCTGGAGACTACTGCATCCCATAATATATACCATATAGGACCTGGAGACTACTGCATCCCATAATATATACCATATAGGACCTGGAGACTACTGCATCCCATAATATATACTATATAATACACTACCCAGAGGGCTATATAGGACCTGGAGACTACTGCATCCCATAATATATACTATAGAGGACCTGTAGACTACTGCATCCCATAATATATACTATATAATACACTACCCAGAGGGCTATATAGGACCTGGAGACTACTGCATCCCATAATATATACTATATAATACACTACCCAGAGGGCTATATAGGACCTGTAGACTACTGCATCCCATAATATATACTATATAGGACCTGTAGACTACTGCATCCCATAATATATACTATATAATACACTACCCAGAGGGCTATATAGGACCTGGAGACTACTGCATCCCATAATATATACTATAGAGGACCTGTAGACTACTGCATCCCATAATATACACTATATAATACACTACCCAGAGGGCTATATAGGACCTGTAGACTACTGCATCCCATAATATATACTATATAATACACTACCCAGAGGGCTATAGAGGACCTGTAGACTACTGCATCCCATAATATATACTATATAATACACTACCCAGAGGGCTATATAGGACCTGGAGACTACTGCATCCCATAATATATACTATAGAGGACCTGGAGACTACTGCATCCCATAATATATACTATATAATACACTACCCAGAGGGCTATATAGGACCTGGAGACTACCGCATCCCATAATATATACTATAGAGGACCTGTAGACTACTGCATCCCATAATATATACTATAGAGGACCTGGAGACTACTACATCCCATAATATATACTATATAATACACTACCCAGAGGGCTATATAGGACCTGGAGACTACTGCATCCCATAATATATACTATAGAGGACCTGGAGACTACTGCATCCCATAATATATACTATATAATACACTACCCAGAGGGCTATATAGGACCTGGAGACTACTGCATCCCATAATATATACTATATAATACACTACCCAGAGGGCTATATAGGACCTGGAGACTACTGCATCCCATAATATATACTATAGAGGACCTGGAGACTACTGCATCCCATAATATATACTATAGAGGACCTGTAGACTACTGCATCCCATAATATATACCATATAGGACCTGTAGACTACTGCATCCCATAATATATACTATATAATACACTACCCAGAGGGCTAAAGAGGACCTGTAGACTACTGCATCCCATAATATATACTATAGAGGACCTGTAGACTACTGCATCCCATAATATATACTATATAATACACTACCCAGAGGGCTATATAGGACCTGTAGACTACTGCATCCCATAATATATACTATATAATACACTACCCAGAGGGCTATATAGGACCTGTAGACTACTGCATCCCATAATATATACTATAGAGGACCTGTAGACTACTGCATCCCATAATATATACTATAGAGGACCTGTAGACTACTGCATCCCATAATATATACTATAGAGGACCTGTAGACTACTGCATCCCATAATATATACTATATAATACACTACCCAGAGGGCTATATAGGACCTGGAGACTACTGCATCCCATAATATATACTATAGAGGACCTGTAGACTACTGCATCCCATAATATATACTATATAATACACTACCCAGAGGGCTATAGAGGACCTGTAGACTACTGCATCCCATAATATATACTATATAATACACTACCCAGAGGGCTATATAGGACCTGGAGACTACTGCATCCCATAATATATACTATATAGGACCTGTAGACTACTGCATCCCATAATATATACTATAGAGGACCTGGAGACTACTGCATCCCATAATATATACTATATAATACACTACTGCATCCCATAATATATACTATAGAGGACCTGTAGACTACTGCATCCCATAATATATACTATAGAGGACCTGGAGACTACTGCATCCCATAATATATACTATAGAGGACCTGTAGACTACCGCATCCCATAATATATACTATAGAGGACCTGTAGACTACTGCATCCCATAATATATACTATATAGGACCTGTAGACTACTGCATCCCATAATATATACTATATAATACACTACCCAGAGGGCTATAGAGGACCTGGAGACTACTGCATCCCATAATATATACTATATAATACACTACTGCATCCCATAATATATACTATATAATACACTACCCAGAGGGCTATAGAGGACCTGTAGACTACTGCATCCCATAATATATACTATAGAGGACCTGTAGACTACTACATCCCATAATATATACTATATAGGACCTGTAGACTACTGCATCCCATAATATATACTATAGAGGACCTGTAGACTACTGCATCCCATAATATATACTATATAATACACTACCCAGAGGGCTATAGAGGACCTGGAGACTACTGCATCCCATAATATATACTATATAATACACTACCCAGAGGGCTATATAGGACCTGGAGACTACCGCATCCCATAATATATACTATAGAGGACCTGTAGACTACTGCATCCCATAATATACACTATATAATACACTACCCAGAGGGCTATATAGGACCTGTAGACTACTGCATCCCATAATATATACTATATAATACACTACCCAGAGGGTATTCATCCAATAGAGGACCTGTAGACTACTGCATCCCATAATATATACTATATAATACACTACCCAGAGGGCTATAGAGGACCTGGAGACTACTGCATCCCATAATATATACTATATAATACACTACCCAGAGGGCTATAGAGGACCTGGAGACTACTGCATCCCATAATATATACTATATAATACACTACCCAGAGGGCTATATAGGACCTGGAGACTACTGCATCCCATAATATATACTATATAATACACTACCCAGAGGGCTATATAGGACCTGGAGACTACTGCATCCCATAATATATACTATAGAGGACCTGGAGACTACTACATCCCATAATATATACTATATAATACACTACCCAGAGGGCTATATAGGACCTGTAGACTACTGCATCCCATAATATATACTATATAATACACTACCCAGAGGGCTATATAGGACCTGGAGACTACTGCATCCCATAATATATACTATAGAGGACCTGTAGACTACTGCATCCCATAATATATACTATAGAGGACCTGGAGACTACTGCATCCCATAATATATACTATATAATACACTACCCAGAGGGCTATATAGGACCTGGAGACTACTGCATCCCATAATATATACTATATAATACACTACCCAGAGGGCTATATAGGACCTGGAGACTACTGCATCCCATAATATATACTATATAGGACCTGTAGACTACTGCATCCCATAATATATACTATAGAGGACCTGTAGACTACTGCATCCCATAATATATACTATATAATACACTACCCAGAGGGCTATAGAGGACCTGGAGACTACTGCATCCCATAATATATACTATATAATACACTACCCAGAGGGCTATATAGGACCTGGAGACTACTGCATCCCATAATATATACTATATAATACACTACCCAGAGGGCTATATAGGACCTGGAGACTACTGCATCCCATAATATATACTATAGAGGACCTGGAGACTACTACATCCCATAATATATACTATATAATACACTACCCAGAGGGCTATATAGGACCTGTAGACTACTGCATCCCATAATATATACTATATAATACACTACCCAGAGGGCTATATAGGACCTGGAGACTACTGCATCCCATAATATATACTATAGAGGACCTGTAGACTACTGCATCCCATAATATATACTATAGAGGACCTGGAGACTACTGCATCCCATAATATATACTATATAATACACTACCCAGAGGGCTATATAGGACCTGGAGACTACTGCATCCCATAATATATACTATATAATACACTACCCAGAGGGCTATATAGGACCTGGAGACTACTGCATCCCATAATATATACTATATAGGACCTGTAGACTACTGCATCCCATAATATATACTATAGAGGACCTGTAGACTACTGCATCCCATAATATATACTATAGAGGACCTGTAGACTACTGCATCCCATAATATATACTATATAATACACTACCCAGAGGGCTATAGAGGACCTGGAGACTACTGCATCCCATAATATATACTATATAATACACTACCCAGAGGGCTATATAGAACCTGTAGACTACTGCATCCCATAATATATACTATATAATACACTACCCAGAGGGCTATATAGGACCTGGAGACTACTGCATCCCATAATATATACTATATAATACACTACCCAGAGGGCTATATAGGACCTGGAGACTACTGCATCCCATAATATATACTATATAGGACCTGGAGACTACTGCATCCCATAATATATACTATAGAGGACCTGTAGACTACTGCATCCCATAATATATACTATAGAGGACCTGTAGACTACTGCATCCCATAATATATACTATAGAGGACCTGGAGACTACTGCATCCCATAATATATACTATATAATACACTACCCAGAGGGCTATATAGGACCTGGAGACTACTGCATCCCATAATATATACTATAGAGGACCTGTAGACTACTGCATCCCATAATATATACTATATAATACACTACCCAGAGGGCTATATAGGACCTGGATACTACTGCATCCCATAATATATACTATATAATACACTACCCAGAGGGCTATATAGGACCTGGAGACTACTGCATCCCATAATATATACTATAGAGGACCTGGAGACTACTGCATCCCATAATATATACTATATAGGACCTGTAGACTACTGCATCCCATAATATATACTATAGAGGACCTGGAGACTACTGCATCCCATAATATATACTATATAATACACTACCCAGAGGGCTGTATAGGACCTGGAGACTACTGCATCCCGTAATATATACTATATAATACACTACCCAGAGGGCTATAGAGGACCTGGAGACTACCGCATCCCATAATATATACTATAGAGGACCTGGAGACTACTGCATCCCATAATATATACTATATAATACACTACCCAGAGGGCTATATAGGACCTGGAGACTACTGCATCCCATAATATATACTATATAGGACCTGTAGACTACTGCATCCCATAATATATACTATAGAGGACCTGTAGACTACTGCATCCCATAATATATACTATAGAGGACCTGTAGACTACTGCATCCCATAATATATACTATATAGGACCTGTAGACTACTGCATCCCATAATATATACTATATAGGACCTGTAGACTACTGCATCCCATAATATATACTATATAGGACCTGTAGACTACTGCATACCATAATATATACTATATAATACACTACCCAGAGGGCTATAGAGGACCTGGAGACTACCGCATCCCATAATATATACTATAGAGGACCTGGAGACTACTGCATCCCATAATATATACTATATAATACACTACCCAGAGGGCTATATAGGACCTGGAGACTACTGCATCCCATAATATATACTATATAGGACCTGTAGACTACTGCATCCCATAATATATACTATAGAGGACCTGTAGACTACTGCATCCCATAATATATACTATAGAGGACCTGTAGACTACTGCATCCCATAATATATACTATATAGGACCTGTAGACTACTGCATCCCATAATATATACTATATAGGACCTGTAGACTACTGCATCCCATAATATATACTATATAGGACCTGTAGACTACTGCATCCCATAATATATACTATATAGGACCTGGAGACTACTGCATCCCATAATATATACTATATAATACACTACCCAGAGGGCTATATAGGACCTGGAGACTACTGCATCCCATAATATATACTATAGAGGACCTGTAGACTACTGCATCCCATAATATATACTATATAATACACTACCCAGAGGGCTATAGAGGACCTGTAGACTACTGGATCCCATAATATATACTATATAATACACTACCCAGAGGGCTATATAGGACCTGGAGACTACTGCATCCCATAATATATACTATATAGGACCTGTAGACTACTGCATCCCATAATATATACTATAGAGGACCTGGAGACTACTGCATCCCATAATATATACTATATAATACACTACTGCATCCCATAATATATACTATAGAGGACCTGTAGACTACTGCATCCCATAATATATACTATAGAGGACCTGTAGACTACTGCATCCCATAATATATACTATAGAGGACCTGGAGACTACTGCATCCCATAATATATACTATATAGGACCTGTAGACTACTGCATCCCATAATATATACTATATAGGACCTGTAGACTACTGCATCCCATAATATATACTATAGAGGACCTGTAGACTACTGCATCCCATAATATATACTATAGAGGACCTGTAGACTACTGCATCCCATAATATATACTATATAGGACCTGTAGACTACTGCATCCCATAATATATACTATATAGGACCTGTAGACTACTGCATCCCATAATATATACTATATAGGACCTGTAGACTACTGCATACCATAATATATACTATATAATACACTACCCAGAGGGCTATAGAGGACCTGGAGACTACCGCATCCCATAATATATACTATAGAGGACCTGGAGACTACTGCATCCCATAATATATACTATATAATACACTACCCAGAGGGCTATATAGGACCTGGAGACTACTGCATCCCATAATATATACTATATAGGACCTGTAGACTACTGCATCCCATAATATATACTATAGAGGACCTGTAGACTACTGCATCCCATAATATATACTATAGAGGACCTGTAGACTACTGCATCCCATAATATATACTATATAGGACCTGTAGACTACTGCATCCCATAATATATACTATATAGGACCTGTAGACTACTGCATCCCATAATATATACTATATAGGACCTGTAGACTACTGCATCCCATAATATATACTATATAGGACCTGGAGACTACTGCATCCCATAATATATACTATATAATACACTACCCAGAGGGCTATATAGGACCTGGAGACTACTGCATCCCATAATATATACTATAGAGGACCTGTAGACTACTGCATCCCATAATATATACTATATAATACACTACCCAGAGGGCTATAGAGGACCTGTAGACTACTGGATCCCATAATATATACTATATAATACACTACCCAGAGGGCTATATAGGACCTGGAGACTACTGCATCCCATAATATATACTATATAGGACCTGTAGACTACTGCATCCCATAATATATACTATAGAGGACCTGGAGACTACTGCATCCCATAATATATACTATATAATACACTACTGCATCCCATAATATATACTATAGAGGACCTGTAGACTACTGCATCCCATAATATATACTATAGAGGACCTGTAGACTACTGCATCCCATAATATATACTATAGAGGACCTGGAGACTACTGCATCCCATAATATATACTATAGAGGACCTGTAGACTACCGCATCCCATAATATATACTATAGAGGACCTGTAGACTACTGCATCCCATAATATATACTATATAGGACCTGTAGACTACTGCATCCCATAATATATACTATATAGGACCTGGAGACTACTGCATCCCATAATATATACTATATAGGACCTGTAGACTACTACATCCCATAATATATACTATAGAGGACCTGGAGACTACCGCATCCCATAATATATACTATAGAGGACCTGTAGACTACTGCATCCCATAATATATACTATATAATACACTACCCAGAGGGCTATAGAGGACCTGGAGACTACTGCATCCCATAATATATACTATATAATACACTACTGCATCCCATAATATATACTATATAATACACTACCCAGAGGGCTATAGAGGACCTGTAGACTACTGCATCCCATAATATATACTATAGAGGACCTGTAGACTACTACATCCCATAATATATACTATATAGGACCTGTAGACTACTGCATCCCATAATATATACTATAGAGGACCTGTAGACTACTGCATCCCATAATATATACTATATAATACACTACCCAGAGGGCTATAGAGGACCTGGAGACTACTGCATCCCATAATATATACTATAGAGGACCTGTAGACTACCGCATCCCATAATATATACTATATAATACACTACCCAGAGGGCTATATAGGACCTGGAGACTACTGCATCCCATAATATATACTATATAATACACTACCCAGAGGGCTATATAGGACCTGGAGACTACCGCATCCCATAATATATACTATAGAGGACCTGTAGACTACTGCATCCCATAATATACACTATATAATACACTACCCAGAGGGCTGTATAGGACCTGTAGACTACTGCATCCCATAATATATACTATATAATACACTACCCAGAGGGTATTCATCCAATAGAGGACCTGTAGACTACTGCATCCCATAATATATACTATATAATACACTACCCAGAGGGCTATAGAGGACCTGGAGACTACTGCATCCCATAATATATACTATATAATACACTACCCAGAGGGCTATAGAGGACCTGGAGACTACTGCATCCCATAATATATACTATATAATACACTACCCAGAGGGCTATATAGGACCTGGAGACTACTGCATCCCATAATATATACTATATAATACACTACCCAGAGGGCTATATAGGACCTGGAGACTACTGCATCCCATAATATATACTATAGAGGACCTGGAGACTACTACATCCCATAATATATACTATATAATACACTACCCAGAGGGCTATATAGGACCTGTAGACTACTGCATCCCATAATATATACTATATAATACACTACCCAGAGGGCTATATAGGACCTGGAGACTACTGCATCCCATAATATATACTATAGAGGACCTGTAGACTACTGCATCCCATAATATATACTATAGAGGACCTGGAGACTACTGCATCCCATAATATATACTATATAATACACTACCCAGAGGGCTATATAGGACCTGGAGACTACTGCATCCCATAATATATACTATAGAGGACCTGTAGACTACTGCATCCCATAATATATACTATATAATACACTACCCAGAGGGTAGTCATCCTATAGAGGACCTGGAGACTACTTCATCCCATAATATATACTATATAATACACTACCCAGAGGGCTATATAGGACCTGTAGACTACTGCATCCCATAATATATACTATATAATACACTACCCAGAGGGCTATATAGGACCTGGAGACTACTGCATCCCATAATATATACTATATAGGACCTGTAGACTACTGCATCCCATAATATATACTATAGAGGACCTGTAGACTACTGCATCCCATAATATATACTATAGAGGACCTGTAGACTACTGCATCCCATAATATATACTATATAATACACTACCCAGAGGGCTATAGAGGACCTGGAGACTACTGCATCCCATAATATATACTATATAATACACTACCCAGAGGGCTATATAGGACCTGTAGACTACTGCATCCCATAATATATACTATATAATACACTACCCAGAGGGCTATATAGGACCTGGAGACTACTGCATCCCATAATATATACTATATAATACACTACCCAGAGGGCTATATAGGACCTGGAGACTACTGCATCCCATAATATATACTATATAGGACCTGGAGACTACTGCATCCCATAATATATACTATAGAGGACCTGTAGACTACTGCATCCCATAATATATACTATAGAGGACCTGTAGACTACTGCATCCCATAATATATACTATAGAGGACCTGGAGACTACTGCATCCCATAATATATACTATATAGGACCTGTAGACTACTGCATCCCATAATATATACTATAGAGGACCTGGAGACTACTGCATCCCATAATATATACTATAGAGGACCTGGAGACTACTGCATCCCATAATATATACTATATAGGACCTGTAGACTACTGCATCCCATAATATATACTATAGAGGACCTGGAGACTACTGCATCCCATAATATATACTATATAATACACTACCCAGAGGGCTGTATAGGACCTGGAGACTACTGCATCCCATAATATATACTATATAATACACTACCCAGAGGGCTATAGAGGACCTGGAGACTACCGCATCCCATAATATATACTATAGAGGACCTGGAGACTACTGCATCCCATAATATATACTATATAATACACTACCCAGAGGGCTATATAGGACCTGGAGACTACTGCATCCCATAATATATACTATATAGGACCTGTAGACTACTGCATCCCATAATATATACTATAGAGGACCTGTAGACTACTGCATCCCATAATATATACTATAGAGGACCTGTAGACTACTGCATCCCATAATATATACTATATAGGACCTGTAGACTACTGCATCCCATAATATATACTATATAGGACCTGTAGACTACTGCATCCCATAATATATACTATATAGGACCTGTAGACTACTGCATCCCATAATATATACTATATAGGACCTGGAGACTACTGCATCCCATAATATATACTATATAATACACTACCCAGAGGGCTATATAGGACCTGGAGACTACTGCATCCCATAATATATACTATAGAGGACCTGTAGACTACTGCATCCCATAATATACACTATATAATACACTACCCAGAGGGCTATATAGGACCTGTAGACTACTGCATCCCATAATATATACTATAGAGGACCTGGAGACTACTGCATCCCATAATATATACTATATAATACACTACCCAGAGGGCTATATAGGACCTGGAGACTACCGCATCCCATAATATATACTATAGAGGACCTGTAGACTACTGCATCCCATAATATATACTATATAATACACTACTGCATCCCATAATATATACTATATAATACACTACTGCATCCCATAATATATACTATATAATACACTACCCAGAGGGCTATAGAGGACCTGGAGACTACTGCATCCCATAATATATACTATATAATACACTACCCAGAGGGCTATATAGGACCTGGAGACTACTGCATCCCATAATATATACTATATAATACACTACCCAGAGGGCTATATAGGACCTGGAGACTACTGCATCCCATAATATATACTATATAATACACTACCCAGAGGGTAGTCATCCTAGAGAGGACCTGGAGACTACTGCATCCCATAATAAACACTAGTTAGGTTAATAAACACTAGTTAGGGTTAGGTTAGAGTTAGGTTAGAGTTAGGTTAGAGTTAGGTTAGAGTTAGGTTAGAGTTAGGGTTAGAGCTAGGTTAGAGCTAGGTTAGAGCTAGGTTAGAGCTAGGTTAGAGCTAGGTTAGAGCTAGGTTAGAGTTAGAGCTAGGTTAGAGCTAGGTTAGAGCTAGGTTAGAGCTAGGTTAGAGTTAGGTTAGAGTTAGGTTAGAGTTAGGTTAGAGCTAGGTTAGAGGTAGGTTAGAGTCCTTACCTGATGTGATTTGTAGAAGAACATGCTGAAGTTGGTGTAGACCACCCAGAGTTAGGTTAGGGTTAGGTTAGAGTTAGGTTAGAGTTAGTTTAGGGTTAGAGCTAGGTTAGAGGTAGGTTAGAGTCCTTACCTGATGTGATTTGTAGAAGAACAGGCTGAAGTTGGTGTAGACCACCCAGAGTTAGGTTAGGGTTAGGTTAGAGTTAGGTTAGAGTTAGTTTAGGGTTAGAGCTAGGTTAGAGTTAGTTTAGGGTTAGAGTTAAGTTAGGGTTAGGGTTAGGGTTAGAGTTAGGTTAGGGTTAGAGTTAGGTTAGAGGTAGGTTAGAGTCCTTACCTGGTGTGATTTGTAGAGGAACATGCTGAAGTTGGTGTAGACCACCCAGAGTTAGGTTAGAGTTAGGTTAGAGTTAGGTTAGAGTTAGGTTAGAGTTAGGTTAGGGTTAGAGCTAGGTTAGAGCTAGGTTAGAGTTAGGTTAGAGGTAGGTTAGAGTCCTTACCTGGTGTGATTTGTAGAAGAACATGCTGAAGTTGGTGTAGACCACCCAGAGTTAGGTTAGAGTTAGGTTAGAGTTAGGTTAGAGTCCTTACCTGATGTGATTTGTAGAAGAACATGCTGAAGTTGGTGTAGACCACCCAGAGTTTCTGCCATCCATTACTGTTCTTAAACTTCCTCAGCAGGTTACCTGATAACTGGTTCTGATAGGGGCAGAGAGGAGACCAATAGGAAGAGACATTAACACAGGATTAACCAATAGCAAGAGAGATTAACACAGGTCCAACATGACTACTGTGTCAGAATATTTCATTTCACAGGAAGTTATCGAACACAGGAGAACATTTACAAGATAGTGACATTATTCCCCCAGCATTCAGCAGACAAACATCAGTCCTGTCAGACGCCTTTAGCCCTTTATAGCTAGCAGGGATACTAGACCATCAGCCTTTAGCCCTTTATAGCTAGCAGGGATACTAGACCATCAGCCTTTAGCCCTTTATAGCTAGCAGGGATACTAGACCATCAGCCTTTAACCCTTTATAGCTAGCAGGGATACTAGACCATCAGCCTTTAGCCCTTTATAGCTAGCAGGGATACTAGACCATCAGCCTTTATAGCTAGCAGGGATACTAGACCATCAGCCTTTAGCCCTTTATAGCTAGCAGGGATACTAGACCATCAGCCTTTAGCCCTTTATAGCTAGCAGGGATACTGGACCATCAGCCTTTAACCCTTTATAGCGAGCAGGGATACTAAACCATCAGCCTTTAGCCCTTTATAGCTAGCAGGGATACTAGACCATCAGCCTTTAACCCTTTATAGCTAGCAGGGATACTAGACCAACAGCCTTTAGCCCTTTATAGCTAGCAGGGATACTAGACCATCAGCCTTTTGCCCTTTATAGCGAGCAGGGATACTGGACCATCAGCCTTTAACCCTTTATAGCTAGCAGGGATACTGGACCATCAGCCTTTAACCCTTTATAGCTAGCAGGGATACTGGACCATCAGCCTTTAGCCCTTTATAGCTAGCAGGGATACTAGACCATCAGCCTTTAACACTTTATAGCTAGCAGGGATACTAGACCATCAGCCTTTAGCCCTTTATAGCTAGCAGGGATACTAGACCATCAGCCTTTAGCCCTTTATAGCTAGCAGGGATACTAGACCACCAGCCTTTATAGCTAGCAGGGATACTAGACCATCAGCCTTTAGCCCTTTATAGCTAGCAGGGATACTAGACCATCAGCCTTTAACCCTTTATAGCTAGCAGGGACACTAGACCATCAGCCTTTATAGCTAGCAGGGATACTGGACCATCAGCCTTTAGCCCTTTATAGCGAGCAGGGATACTAGACCATCTGCCTTTAACCCTTTATAGCGAGCAGGGATACTAGACCATCAGCCTTTAACCCTTTATAGCTAGCAGGGATACTAGACCATCAGCCTTTAGCCCTTTATAGCGAGCAGGGATACTAGACCATCAGCCTTTAACCCTTTATAGCTAGCAGGGATACTAGACCATCAGCCTTTAGCCCTTTATAGCTAGTAGGGATACTGGACCATCAGCCTTTAACCCTTTATAGCGAGCAGGGATACTAGACCATCAGCCTTTAACCCTTTATAGCGAGCAGGGATACTAGACCATCAGCCTTTAGCCCTTTATAGCTAGCAGGGATACTAGACCACCAGCCTTTATAGCTAGCAGGGATACTAGACCATCAGCCTTTAGCCCTTTATAGCTAGCAGGGATACTAGACCATCAGCCTTTAACCCTTTATAGCTAGCAGGGATACTATACCATCAGCCTTTAACCCTTTATAGATAGCAGGGATACTAGACCACCAGCCTTTATAGCTAGCAGGGATACTAGACCATCAGCCTTTAACCCTTTATAGCGAGCAGGGATACTAGACCATCAGCCTTTAGCCCTTTATAGCTAGCAGGGATACTAGACCACCAGCCTTTATAGCTAGCAGGGATACTAGACCATCAGCCTTTAGCCCTTTATAGCTAGCAGGGATACTAGACCATCAGCCGTTAACCCTTTATAGCTAGCAGGGATACTAGACCATCAGCCTTTAGCCCTTTACAGCTAGCAGGGATACTAGACCATCAGCCTTTAACCCTTTATAGCTAGCAGGGACACTAGACCATCAGCCTTTAAACCTTTATAGCGAGCAGGGATACTAGACCATCAGCCTTTAACCCTTTATAGCGAGCAGGGATACTAGACCATCAGCCTTTAACCCTTTATAGCTAGCAGGGATACTAGACCACCAGCCTTTATAGCTAGCAGGGATACTAGACCATCAGCCTTTAACCCTTTATAGCTAGCAGGGATACTAGACCATCAGCCTTTAACCCTTTATAGCTAGCAGGGATACTAGACCATCAGCCTTTAACCCTTTATAGCTAGCAGGGATACTAGACCATCAGCCTTTAACCCTTTATAGCTAGCAGGGATACTAGACCACCAGCCTTTAGCCCTTTATAGCTAGCAGGGATACTAGACCATCAGCCTTTAGCCCTTTATAGCTAGCAGGGATACTAGACCATCAGCCTTTATAGCTAGCAGGGATACTAGACCATCAGCCTTTAACCCTTTATAGCTAGCAGGGATACTAGACCATCAGCCTTTAGCCCTTTATAGCTAGCAGGGATACTGGACCATCAGCCTTTAACCCTTTATAGCTAGTAGGGATACTAGACCATCAGCCTTTAGCCCTTTATAGCTAGCAGGGATACTGGACCATCAGCCTCATGTTGCTACTAAACAGTAATATTGTATCAGGTTATATCCCACCTCTCTGTAACAACCAGACAGAGACAGAGAGATGGGATAGAGACAGAGAGGTTAGACAGAGACAGAGAGGTTAGACAGAGACAGAGAGGTTAGATAGAGACAGAGAGGTGAGACAGAGACAGAGAGGTGGGGCAGGTCGGTAGAGAGGTTAGCCAGAGACAGTACTGTGGGGCAGGTCGGTAGAGAGGTTAGCCAGAGACAGTACTGTGGGGCAGGTCGGTAGAGAGGTTAGCCAGACAGTACTGTGGGGCAGGTCGGTAGAGAGGTTAGATAGACAGTACTGTGGGTCCGGTCGGTAGAGGAAACAGAGAGGTTAGCCAGAGACAGTACTGTGGGGCAGATCGGTAGAGAGGTTAGCCAGAGACAGTACTGTGGGGCAGGTCGGTAGAGAGGTTAGCCAGAGACAGTACTGTGGGGCAGGTCGGTAGAGAGGTGAGCCAGAGACAGTACTGTGGGGCAGGTCGGTAGAGAGGTGAGCCAGAGACAGTACTGTGGGGCAGGTCGGTAGAGAGGTTAGCCAGAGACAGTACTGTGGGGCAGGTCGGTAGAGAGGTTAGCCAGACAGTACTGTGGGGCAGGTCGGTAGAGAGGTTAGATAGACAGTACTGTGGGTCCGGTCGGTAGAGGAAACAGAGAGGTTAGCCAGAGACAGTACTGTGGGGCAGGTCGGTAGAGAGGTGAGCCAGAGACAGTACTGTGGGGCAGGTCGGTAGAGAGGTTAGATAGAGACAGTACTGTGGGGCTGGTCGGTAGAGAGGTTAGATAGAGACAGTACTGTGGGGCTGGTCGGTAGAGAGGTTAGATAGAGACAGTACTGTGGGGCAGGTCGGTAGAGAGGTTAGCCAGAGACAGTACTGTGGGGCAGGTTGGTAGAGAGATTAGCCAGAGACAGAGAGGTGAGCCAGAGACAGTACTGTGGGGCAGGTCGGTAGAGAGGTTAACCAGAGACAGTACTGTGGGGCAGGTCGGTAGAGAGGTTAGATAGAGACAGTACTGTGGGGCAGGTCGGTAGAGAGGTTAGCCAGAGACAGTACTGTGGGGCAGGTCGGTAGAGAGGTTAGCCAGAGACAGTACTGTGGGGCAGGTCGGTAGAGAGGTTAGCCAGAGACAGTACTGTGGGACAGGTCGGTAGAGAGGTTAGCCAGAGATAGTACTGTGGGTCCGGTCGGTAGAGAGGTTAGCCAGAGACAGAGAGATGAGCCAGAGACAGTACTGTGGCGCAGGTCGGTAGAGAGGTGAGCCAGAGACAGTACTGTGGGGCAGGTCGGTAGAGAGGTTAGCCAGAGACAGTACTGTGGGTCCGGTCGGTAGAGAGGTTAGCCAGAGACAGAGAGGTTGGAAAGAGACAGAGAGCTTAGACAGAGACAGAGAGGTTAGACAGACAGTACTGTGGGTCCGGTCGGTAGAGAGGTTAGCCAGAGACAGTACTGTGGGGCAGGTCGGTAGAGAGGTTAGCCAGAGACAGTACTGTGGGGCAGGTCGGTAGAGAGGTTAGCCAGAGACAGTACTGTGGGTCCGGTCCGGTAGAGGAAACGGAGATCGGTCGGTACCTCCACAGCCTCGCTGAAGTCCACCATGGACACGGAGGTGTTGCGATGCCAGCAGATATGAACCGTACTGTTTCCTCTCTGCGCTGCCTGACGCTCCAATGAGCTACGAGACGCACTCAACTCTTCCTCCTCCTCCTCCTCCTCCTCCTCTGGAGACTCTGAGAACAGCAGCAAGAGGAATTCATCAACAGAAACAGAGGAGAAGATATTGTTTCCCCCAGTCAGACAAGTTGAAGGGGGTTTTCTCGGAGCCTAAATAACAGAAGTGATCATGTGAATAGATGGACTCAAAGTCCATTTCACAGACTACGTTTCTATACAGTTTGGTCATGTTACATCTCATGGCGGAGACACAATGGGCAGGTAAAGACAGGTATATAATGACAGGTACATAAAGACAGGTACATAAAGACAGGTATATAATCAGGACAGGTACATAAAGACAGGTACATAAAGACAGGTATATAATCAGGACAGGTACATAAAGACAGGTATATAATCAGGACAGGTACATAAAGACAGGTATATAATCAGGACAGGTACATAAAGACAGGTACATAAAGACAGGTATATAATCAGGACAGGTACATAAAGACAGGTATATAATCAGGACAGGTACATAAAGACAGGTATATAATCAGGACAGGTACATAAAGACAGGTACATAAAGACAGGTATATAATCAGGACAGGTACATAAAGACAGGTATATAATCAGGACAGGTACATAAAGACAGGTATATAATCAGGACAGGTACATAAAGACAGGTACATAAAGACAGGTATATAATCAGGACAGGTACATAAAGACAGGTATATAATCAGGACAGGTACATAAAGACAGGTATATAATCAGGACAGGTACATAAAGACAGGTACATAAAGACAGGTATATAATAATAACAGGTACATAATAAAGGGGTAGTATGACTTACTGCGGTCTGATTGACTGGTGGACAGTAGATCAGTAGGTCTGTTACTCTGCTCTACCAGGTCTAGGGGTAGTATGACTTACTGCGGTCTGATTGACTGGTGGACAGTAGATCAGTAGGTCTGTTACTCTGCTCTACCAGGTCTAGGGGTAGTATGACTTACTGCGGTCTGATTGACTGGTGGACAGTAGATCAGTAGGTCTGTTACTCTGCTCTACCAGGTCTAGGGGTAGTATGACTTACTGCGGTCTGATTGACTGGTGGACAGTAGATCAGTAGGTCTGTTACTCTGCTCTACCAGGTCTACAGCCATTCTGATGTCCTCCATCCATTTCACCATCTCTGATAGACAGCTAGGAACAGACAGTACAGACATGGATTAGATACACAGCGAGGACCAGACATGGATTAGATACACAGCGAGGACCAGACATGGATTAGATACACAGCGAGGTACAGACATGGATTAGATACACAGCGAGGTACAGACATGGATTAGATACACAGCGAGGTACAGACAGTACAGACATGGATTAGATACACAGCGAGGACCAGACATGGATTAGATACACAGCGAGGACCAGACATGGATTAGATACACAGCGAGGTACAGACATGGATTAGATACACAGCGAGGTACAGACATGGATTAGATACACAGCGAGGTACAGACATGGATTAGATACACAGCGAGGTACAGACAGTACAGACATGGATTAGATACACAGCGAGGTACAGACATGGATTAGATACACAGCAAGGTACAGACATGGATTAGATACACAGCGAGGACCAGACATGGATTAGATACACAGCGAGGTACAGACATGGATTAGATACACAGCGAGGACCAGACATGGATTAGATACACAGCGAGGTACAGACATGGATTAGATACACAGCGAGGTACAGACATGGATTAGATACACAGCGAGGTACAGACAGTACAGACATGGATTAGATACACAGCGAGGACCAGACATGGATTAGATACACAGCGAGGTACAGACATGGATTAGATACACAGCAAGGTACAGACATGGATTAGATACACAGCGAGGTACAGACAGTACAGACATGGATTAGATACACAGCGAGGACCAGACATGGATTAGATACACAGCGAGGTACAGACATGGATTAGATACACAGCGAGGACCAGACATGGATTAGATACACAGCGAGGTACAGACAGTACAGACATGGATTAGATACACAGCGAGGACCAGACATGGATTAGATACACAGCGAGGTACAGACATGGATTAGATACACAGCAAGGTACAGACATGGATTAGATACACAGCGAGGTACAGACAGTACAGACATGGATTAGATACACAGCGAGGTACAGACATGGATTAGATACACAGCAAGGTACAGACAGTACAGACATGGATTAGATACACAGCAAGGTACAGACAGCGAGGATACCTGGAACACTAGAACACCCTAAAACACTCTAGAACACTCTAAAATACCCTAAAACACCTAGAAAACTGTAAAACACCCCAAAACATCTAGAAAACTGTATAACACCCTAAAACATCTGTAAAACACCCAGAAGACACCTAGAAAACTGTAAAACATCCAGAACACATCTAGAAAACTGTAAAACACCCTAAAACATCTAGAAAACTGTAAAACACCCTAAAACACCTAGAAAACTGTAAAACACCCTAAAACATCTAGAAAACTGTAAAACACCTAGAAAACTGTAACACCCTAAAACACCTAGAAAACTGTAAAACACCCTAAGACACCCTAAAACACCTTGAAAACTGTAAAACACCCTAAAACACCTAGAAAACTGTAAAACACCCTAAAACATCTAGAAAACTGTAAAACACCCTAAAACACCTAGAAAACTGTAAAACACCCTAAAACACCGTAAAACACCCTAAAACATCTAGAAAACTGTGAAACATCCAGAACACACCTAGAAAACTGTAAAACACCCTAAAACAGCCTAAAACATCTAGAAAACTGTAAAACATCCAGAACACATCTAGAAGACTGTAACACCCTAAAACATCTAGAAAACTGTAAAACACCCTAAAAACACCTAGAAAACTGTAAAACACCCCAAAACATCTAGAAAACTGTATAACACCCTAAAACATCTGTAAAACACCCAGAAGACACCTAGAAAACTGTAAAACATCCAGAACACATCTAGAAAACTGTAAAACACCCTAAAACATCTAGAAAACTGTAAAACACCCTAAAACACCTAGAAAACTGTAAAACACCTAGAAAACTGTAACACCCTAAAACACCTAGAAAACTGTAAAACACCCTAAGACACCCTAAAACACCTTGAAAACTGTAAAACACCCTAAAACACCTTGAAAACTGTAAAACACCCTAAAACATCTAGAAAACTGTAAAACACCCTAAAACACCTAGAAAACTGTAAAACACCCTAAAACACCGTAAAACACCCTAAAACATCTAGAAAACTGTGAAACATCCAGAACACACCTAGAAAACTGTAAAACACCCTAAAACAGCCTAAAACATCTAGAAAACTGTAAAACATCCAGAACACATCTAGAAGACTGTAACACCCTAAAACATCTAGAAAACTGTAAAACACCCTAAAAACACCTAGAAAACTGTAAAACACCCTAAAACACCCAGAAGACACCTAGAAGACTGTAAAACACCCTAAAACACCTAGAAAACTGTAAAACACCCTAAAACACCTAGAAAACTGTAAAACACCCTAAAACACCTAGAAAACTGTAAAACACCCTAAAACATCTAGAAAACTGTAAAACACCCTAAAACACCTAGAAAACTGTAAAACACCCTAAAACACCTAGAAAACTGTAAAACACCCTAAAACACCTAGAAAACTGTAAAACACCCTAAAACACCTAGAAAACTGTAAAACACCCTAAAACATCTAGAAAACTGTAAAACACCCTAAAACACCTAGAAAACTGTAAAACACCCTAAAACACCTAGAAAACTGTAAAACACCCTAAAACACCTAGAAAACTGTAAAACACCCTAAAACAGCCTAAAACATCTAGAAAACTGTAAAACATCCAGAACACATCTAGAAGACTGTAACACCCTAAAACATCTAGAAAACTGTAAAACACCCTAAAAACACCTAGAAAACTGTAAAACACCCTAAAACACCCAGAAGACACCTAGAAGAATGTAAAACACCCTAAAACATCTAGACAACTGTAAAACACCCTAAAACACCTAGAAAACTGTAAAACACCCTAAAACACCTAGAAAACTGTAAAACATCCAGAACACATCTAGAACACTGTAAAACACCCTAAAACACCTAGAACACCTTTACCTTGCTGCCACGACGACAGACTGGCGCTGACCAAACAGAGTGAAGCAATGAGGAAGTCCCCACTCATCCTCACTCTCCCTGATCTGAGGACACAGAAACGGATCAGACGAGAGACAGAACTGGACCTTTGCTTCTAATCATTTACAGCTGTATTATGTTCTCTGAAGCTAACAACATGGGGCCAGCTTCCCGGACACACATTAAACCTAATCCTGGAATAAAAAAAGCATGTTTTATGGAGATTCTCTATATATCTGGCTTTTTTAGTCCGGGATTAGACTTAATGTGTGTCCAGGAAACTGGCCCCATGTTGTTATGGTTCAGGTTCTGGAGAATCTTACTGTCATGCCGTAGAGAGGCAGCTGACCGTGAACTTTGAACTGGTTGTCTGCTGTCATACCTCTGCTGGTGTACACCAGGGAATCACTAAACTGGAGGAGAGAGAGGGAGGGAGGGAGGGAGGGAGGGAGGGAGGGAGGGAGAGAGAGAGGGAGGGAGGGAGAGAGGGAGCGAGGGAGGGAGGGAGAGAGAGGGAGCGAGGGAGGGAGGGAGGGAGGGAGAGAGGGAGGGAGGGAGGGACACAGAGAGGGATAGGGTGAGTGAGGAGCAGGAAGTAGGAAGTAATGACAGGACAGTAATGACAGGAAGTAGGAAGTAATGACGAACCAGGAAGAACATTCTCTGCTGTAGTCTTTTCCCTGAGAGCTTACTGAGACAGCCCAGTCTGATAAACTCCTGGATGGGTTACATAAACAATACACACAGAGTAAACGATGAACAACATGTCTGGAAGTTAGATACACTAAGGACAACGTGAGGATTGATGTACTACAACTTGGAATAAAATCGGCACAATAGTTGTCCGAGCAAAGCCAAGTTAAAGTGTTCTCTTACCCTGCCCGGGATAGCCAGGTCCTGGATGCCTGTCAGATCTTTCTTCAGTTCTAGAAGCTTCTGGATGTTCTCCATCTTCGTCATGGTTCCCTGAAGCTGCAGCACCATCTCTGATATATCAGCTAGGGCAGCTAGAGGAGGAGGGTTATCTCTCTAACACACACCATCTCTGATATATCAGCTAGGGCAGCTAGAGGAGGAGGGTTATCTCTCTAACACACACCATCTCTGATATATCAGCTAGGGCAGCTAGAGGAGGAGGGTTATCTCTCTGATATATCAGCTAGGGCAGCTAGAGGAGGAGGGTTATCTCTCTAACACACACCATCTCTGATATATCAGCTAGGGCAGCTAGAGGAGGAGGGTTATCTCTCTGATATATCAGCTAGGGCAGCTAGAGGAGGAGGGTTATCTCTCTGATATATCAGCTAGGGCAGCTAGAGGAGGAGGGTTATCTCTCTGATATATCAGCTAGGGCAGCTAGAGGAGCAGGGTTATCTCTCTGCTGTAACATACCTCTGCTGTCTCTGAAGTCTTGATGTGTGGGGGGGTAGTGTTTACAGAGTCTCTCCAGAATCAGTTTGTAGTGCAGCAGGCGATGCAGCGGCCGCAGCAGGAACATGTTGAGGGACAGGTAACACACCTTCTGCTGCTCAAACTCTCGACACGCCTCCTCCAGCCGCTGGGACGAACGGCACGAACGCTCCAACTCAACCAACACCTCGCCGTAGCGCTGCAGGAGGGGCGTCAACTGCTGCTGGGGGAGAGAGGAGAGGAGGTTAGGGAGAGAGGAGAGGGGTAGGTTAGGGAGAGAGGAGAGGGGAAGGTTAGGGAGAGAGGAGAGGAGAGAGGAGAGGGGTAGGTTAGGGGGAGAGGAGAGGGGTAGGTTAGGGAGAGAGGAGAGGGGAGAGGGGTAGGTTAGGTAGGAGATGTAGGGGTTAGGGAGAGAGGAGAGGGGTAGGTTCGGGAGAAGATGTAGGGGTTAGGGAGAGAGGAGAGGGGTAGGTTAGGTAGGAGATGTAGGGGTTAGGGAGAGAGGAGAGAGGAGAGGGGTAGGTTAGGTAGGAGATGTAGGGGTTAGGGAGAGAGGAGAGGGGTAGGTTAGGTAGGAGATGTAGGGGTTAGGGAGAGAGGAGAGGGGTAGGTTAGGGAGAAGATGTAAGGGTTAGGGAGAGAGGAGAGGGGAGAGGGGTAGGTTAGGGAGAGAGGAGAGGGGAAGGTTAGGGAGAGAGGAGAGGAGAGAGGAGAGGGGTAGGTTAGGGAGAGAGGAGAGAGGAGAGAGGGTAGGTTAGGGAGAGAGGAGAGGGGAAGGTTAGGGAGAGAGGAGAGGAGAGGAGAGAGGAGAGGGGTAGGTTAGGGAGAGAGGAGAGAGGAGAGGGGTAGGTTAGGGAGAGAGGAGAGGGGAGAGGGGTAGGTTAGGGAGAGAGGAGAGAGGAGAGGGGAGAGGGGTAGGTTAGGTAGGAGATGTAGGGGTTAGGGAGAGAGGAGAGGGGTAGTTTAGGTAGGAGATGTAGGGGTTAGGGAGAGAGGAGAGGGGAGAGGTGTAGGTTAGGGAGAGAGGAGAGGGTTAGGTAGGAGATGTAGGGGTTAGGGAGAGAGGAGAGGGGAGAGGGGTAGGTTAGGTAGGAGATGTAGGGGTTAGGGAGAGAGGAGAGGGGTAGGTTAGGTAGGAGATGTAGGGGTTAGGGAGAGAGGAGAGGGGAGAGGGGTAAGTTAGGTAGGAGATGTAGGGGTTAGGGAGAGAGGAGAGGGGAGAGGGGTAGGTTAGGTAGGAGATGTAGGGGTTAGGGAGAGAGGAGAGGGGTAGTTTAGGGAGAAGATGTAGGGGTTAGGGAGAGAGGAGAGGGGAGAGGGGTAGGTTAGGGAGAGAGGAGAGGGAAAGGTTAGGGAGAGAGGAGAGAGGAGAGGGGTAGGTTAGGTAGGAGATGTAGGGGTTAGGGAGAGAGGAGAGAGGAGAGGGGTAGGTTAGGTAGGAGATGTAGGGGTTAGGGAGAGAGGAGAGGGGAGAGGGGTAGGTTAGGTAGGAGATGTAGGGGTTAGGGAGAGGAGAGAGGAGAGGGGTAGGTTAGGTAGGAGATGTAGGGGTTAGGGAGAGAGGAGAGGGGTAGGTTAGGTAGGAGATGTAGGGGTTAGGGAGAGAGGAGAGGGGTAGGTTAGGTAGGAGATGTAGGGGTTAGGGAGAGAGGAGAGGGGTAGGTTAGGGAGAGAGGAGAGGGGAGAGAGGAGAGGTGTAGGTTAGGGAGAGAGGAGAGAGGGGTGGGTTAGGTAGGAGATGTAGGGGTTAGGGAGAGAGGAGAGAGGAGAGGTGTAGGTTAGGGAGAGAGGAGAGAGAGGGGTGGGTTAGGTAGGAGATGTAGGGGTTAGGGAGAGAGGAGAGGGGTAGGTTAGGTAGGAGATGTAGGGGTTAGGGAGAGAGGAGAGGGGAGAGGGGTAGGTTAGGTAGGAGATGTAGGGGTTAGGGAGAGAGGAGAGGGGTAGGTTAGGGAGAAGATGTAGGGGTTAGGGAGAGAGGAGAGGGGAGAGGGGTAGGTTAGGTAGGAGATGTAGGGGTTAGGGAGAGAGGAGAGAGGAGAGGGGTAGGTTAGGTAGGAGATGTAGGGGTTAGGGAGAGAGGAGAGAGGTAGGTTAGGTAGGAGATGTAGGGGTTAGGGAGAGAGGAGAGGGGTAGTTTAGGGAGAAGATGTAGGGGTTAGGGAGAGAGGAGAGGGGAGAGGGGTAGGTTAGGTAGGAGATGTAGGGGTTAGGGAGAGAGGAGAGAGGAGAGGGGTAGGTTAGGTAGGAGATGTAGGGGTTAGGGAGAGAAGAGAGGGGAGAGGGGTAGGTTAGGTAGGAGATGTAGGGGTTAGGGAGAGGAGAGAGGAGAGGGGTAGGTTAGGTAGGAGATGTAGGGGTTAGGGAGAGAGGAGAGGGGAGAGGGGTAGGTTAGGTAGGAGATGTAGGGGTTAGGGAGAGAGGAGAGAGGAGAGGGGTAGGTTAGGTAGGAGATGTAGGGGTTAGGGAGAGAGGAGAGGGGTAGGTTAGGTAGGAGATGTAGGGGTTAGGGAGAGAGGAGAGGGGTAGGAGGTGTAGGGGTTAGGGAGAGAGGAGAGGGGTAGGTTAGATAGGAGATGTAGAGGTTCAGCACGTCTCTGAGGACGTGCTGAAGGGCAGGAGCGATATCCACATGTACTGTACCTTTAACCCCTGAACGTTCTTCAGCAGGACGTCACCGACACGCTGGTAGTCTCCTTTAATGTGGGCGTTGGACCGGCCCTCCCTGGAGACAGAAATCAACATGGTTACCTGCTTCTCAGGCTAACCCTACAGGAGACAGACCAGTTACCTGCTTCTCAGGCTAACCCTGCAGGAGACAGACCAGTTACCTGCTTCTCAGGCTAACCCTGCAGGAGACAGACCAGTTACCTGCTTCTCAGCCAAACCCTACAGGAGACAGACCAGTTACCTGCTTCTCAGGCTAACCCTGCAGGAGACAGACCAGTTACCTGCTTCTCAGGCTAACCCTGCAGGAGACAGACCAGTTACCTGCTTCTCAGGCTAACCCTGCAGGAGACAGACCAGTTACCTGCTTCTCAGCCTAACCCTGCAGGAGACAGACCAGTTACCTGCTTCTCAGCCTAACCCTGCAGGAGACAGACCAGTTACCTGCTTCTCAGGCTAACCCTGCAGGAAAGACAGACCAGTTTTCACCCCCTCTCTCTCTCAGTGACACCAATCATTCAGTAACCCATCTGTCCATCTCTCTCAGTGACACCACTCATTCAGTAACCAATCTGTCCATCTCTCTCAGTGACACCACTCATTCAGTACCCCATCTGTCCATCTCTCTCAGTGAAACCACATTGCAACAGCTGAGCAGCATCAATCCCCAGGAGAAGATCAAACCCTTCCTGTGATTGGTTGAGAGAGTTTAGACGCTGTTGACTGCATTCCTGAGGTTCTCCAGCCCACGTGGAGACGTGCCACATGTAGCGACTACAGAACACTGAACGACTCGCTGTAGTTACACAGTTCAGCCAGCAGATGGGGCAGTATTCACCAGGTCTGTCCTCTCAGTATTCACCAGGTCTGTCCTCTCAGAGGAGCAGTATTCACCAGGTCTGTCCTCTCAGTGGAGCAGTATTCACCAGGTCTGTCTTCTCAGTATTCACCAGGTCTGTCCTCTCAGTATTCACCAGGTCTGTCCTCTCAGTGGAGCAGTATTCACCAGGTCTGTCCTCTCAGTGGAGCAGTATTCACCAGGTCTGTCCTCTCAGAGGAGCAGTATTCACCAGGTCTGTCCTCTCAGTGGAGCAGTATTCACCAGGTCTGTCCTCTCAGTGGAGCAGTATTCACCAGGTCTGTCCTCTCAGTGGAGCAGTATTCACCAGGTCTGTCCTCTCAGTGGAGCAGTATTCACCAGGTCTGTCCTCTCAGAGGAGCAGTATTCACCAGGTCTGTCCTCTCAGTGGAGCAGTATTCACCAGGTCTGTCCTCTCAGTATTCACCAGGTCTGTCCTCTCAGAGGAGCAGTATTCACCAGGGTCTCTGATGGGTCGTCCTCCAGGGTCTCTGATTGGTCGTCCACCAGGGTCTCTGACGGGTCTCTGACGGGTCGTCCACCAGGGTCTCTGACGGGTCGTCCACCAGGGTCTCTGACGGGTCGTCCACCAGGGTCTCTGATTGGTCGTCCACCAGGGTCTCTGACGGGTCGTCCACCAGGGTCTCTGACGGGTCGTCCACCAGGGTCTCTGACGGGTCGTCCACCAGGGTCTCTGACGGGTCGTCCCCCAGGGTTCGTCCACCAGGGTCTCTGACGGGTCGTCCACCAGGGTCTCTGATGGGTCGTCCACCAGGGTCTCTGATGGGTCTCTGATGGGTCGTCCTCCAGGGTCTCTGACGGGTCGTCCCCCATCTGATTGGTCGTCCACCAGGGTCTCTGACGGGTCGTCCTCCAGGGTCTCTGACGGGTCGTCCCCCAGGGTCTCTGACGGGTCGTCCACCAGGGTCTCTGACGGGTCTCTGATGGGTCGTCCTCCAGGGTCTCTGACGGGTCGTCCCCCATCTGATGGGTCGTCCACCAGGGTCTCTGATGGGTCTCTGACGGGTCGTCCACCAGGGTCTCTGATGGGTCGTCCACCAGGGTCTCTGACGGGTCGTCCACCAGGGTCTCTGATGGGTCGTCCACCAGGGTCTCTGATGGGTCTCTGATGGGTCGTCCTCCAGGGTCTCTGACGGGTCGTCCCCCATCTGATTTGTCGTCCACCAGGGTCTCTGACGGGTCGTCCTCCAGGGTCTCTGACGGGTCGTCCCCCAGGGTCTCTGACGGGTCGTCCACCAGGGTCTCTGACGGGTCGTCCCCCAGGGTCTCTGACGGGTCTCTGATGGGTTGTCCTCCAGGGTCTCTGACGGGTCGTCCCCCATCTGATGGGTCGTCCACCAGGGTCTCTGATGGGTCTCTGACGGGTCGTCCACCAGGGTCTCTGATGGGTCGTCCACCAGGGTCTCTGACGGGTCGTCCACCAGGGTCTCTGACGGGTCGTCCACCAGGGTCGTCCCCCATCTGATGGGTCGTCCACCAGGGTCTCTGATGGGTCATCCCCCAGGGTCTCTGATGGGTCGTCCACCATCTGATGATGATCCGTCCTGTATGACCGGCTGCTGTAGTTACTCACTGAGTGACTGAAGACACACACACACACACACACACACACACACACACACACACACACACACACACACACACACACACACACACTCTCCTCACCATTGCTGCAGCCTCTGCTCCACCTCCTTGAGGAAGGCCTGGTGGAACTGATAGACTGGATCGTAGTTGGTGTTGATCAGAGTCCTCACTGAGTCTGGCAGGACTTCCTGTTTACCCAGCACCGCCTGGAACGACTGGGACACAATACAGCTGTTAGACTTCCTCTTTACCCAGCACAGCCTGGAACGACTGGGACACAATACAGCTGTTAGACTTCCTCTTTACCCAGCACAGCCTGGAACGACTGGGAGACAATACAGCTGTTAGACTTCCTCTTTACCCAGCACCGCCTAGAACGACTGGGACACAATACAGCTGTTAGACTTCCTCTTTACCCAGCACCGCCTGGAACGACTGGGACACAATACAGCTGTTAGACTTCCTCTTTACCCAGCACAGCCTGGAACGACTGGGACACAACACAGCTGTTAGACTTCCTCTTTACCCAGCACCGCCTGGAACGACTGGGACACAATACAATACAGCTGTTAGACTTCCTCTTTACCCAGCACAGCCTGGAACGAACGGCTGGCTGGCTGGTGATAGAAGACAGTGGTGGGCTGGCTATGCTGGGGAAGGGAGAGACCAAGGCAAACTCCAACCAGCTGTATAGGTAGTGTAGCTGATTACTATACCAGCTGTATAGGTAGTGTAGCTGATTACTATACCAGCTGTATAGGTAGTGTAGCTGATTACTATACCAGCTGTATAGCGTAGTGTAGCTGATTACTATACCAGCTGTATAGGTAGTGTAGCTGATTACTATACCAGCTGTATAGCGTAGTGTAGCTGATTACTATACCAGCTGTATAGGTAGTGTAGCTGATTACTATACCAGCTGTATAGGTAGTGTAGCTGATTACTATACCAGCTGTATAGGTAGTGCAGCTGATTACTATATACCAGCTGTATAGGTAGTGTAGCTGATTACTATACCAGCTGTATAGGTAGTGTAGCTGATTACTATACCAGCTGTATAGGTAGTGCAGCTGATTACTATACCAGCTGTATAGGTAGTGCAGCTGATTACTATACCAGCTGTATAGGTAGTGCAGCTGATTACTATACCAGCTGTATAGGTAGTGCAGCTGATTACTATACCAGCTGTATAGGTAGTGTAGCTGATTACCAGCTGGGGGGTCTACAGGACAACAGACTGTAGCCGACCGCTCACTGTACTGACATACTGATTACTGATTACTGTATAGGTACACGCTGATTACTGCTGATCTAAAGACAGTCATTTACGGTTAATACTAGTATTACCACGGTTATTACTAGTCTTACCACAGTTATTACTAGTCTTACCACAGTTATTACTAGTCTTACCACAGTTATTACTAGTCTTACCACAGTTATTACTAGTCTTACCACAGTTATTACTAGTCTTACCACAGTTATTACTAGTCTTACCACGGATATAACTAGTCTTACCACGGATATAACTAGTCTTACCACGGTTATAACTGCCAGGTCCTTCTGAAAGGTTCTCTCTGTGGTGAGAAGCTCCTTGGCGATGAAGTAGGCCTCGTCAGTCGGGAACTTCTGGAAGAAAGAGATGAGATGTAATAATAATAATAATAATAATAATAATAATAATAATAGTAATAATAATAATAATAATAATAATAATAATAATAATAGTAATAGTAATAGTAATAATAATAGTAATAATAATAATAGTAATAATAATAATAATAATAATAGTAATAGTAATAATAATAATAGTAATAATAATAATAATAATAATAATAGTAATAGTAATAATAATAATAGTAATAATAATAATAATAATAGTAATAATAATAATAATAATAATAATAATAATAATAATAATAGTAATAGTAATAATAATAATAGTAATAATAATAATAATAATAGTAATAATAATAATAATAATAATAATAATAATAGTAATAATAGTAATAATAATAATAATAATAATAATAGTAATAATAATAATAGTAATAATAATAATAATAATAGTAATAATAATAATAATAATAATAATAAGTGAAGAGAGTTATTTTAAGAGATTGGAGAGCTCTTCACGGTGCTGAAAGGACAGCCCCAGGATCGGACAACGATAATAATAATAATAATAATAATAATAATAATAGTGCTGAAAGGACAGCCCCAGGATCGGACAACGATAATAATAATAATAATAATAATAATAATAATAATAAGTGCTGAAAGGACAGCCCCAGGATCGGACAACGATAATAATAATAATAATAATAATAATAATAATAGTGCTGAAAGGACAGCCCCAGGATCGGACAACGATAATAATAATAATAATAATAATAATAATAGTGCTGAAAGGACAGCCCCAGGATCGGGCAACGATAATAATAATAATAATAATAATAATAATAATAATAATAATAATAGTGCTGAAAGGACAGCCCCAGGATCGGACAACGATAATAATAATAATAATAATAATAATAGTAATAATAATAATAATAATAATAGTAATAATAATAATAGTGCTGAAAGGACAGCCCCAGGATCGGACAACGATAATAATAATAATAATAATAATAATAATAATAATAATAATAGTGCTGAAAGGACAGCCCCAGGATCGGACAACGATAATAATAATAATAATAATAATAATAATGTGCTGAAAGGACAGCCCCAGGATCGGACAACGATAATAATAATAATAATAATAATAATAATAATAATAATAATAGTGCTGAAAGGACAGCCCCAGGATCGGACAACGATGTTAAAGAAGTTGAACAAACTTGTGGTGCTGAAGGATAGCTGAGGGATAGCTGAAGGATAGCTGAAGGATAGCTGAGGGATAGCTGAAGGATAGCTGAAGGATAGCTGAAGGATAGCTGAAGGATAGATGAGAGATAGCTGAAGGATAGCTGAAGGAGAGCTAAAGGAGAGCTGAAGGAGAGCTGAAGGATAGCTGAAGGATAGCTGAAGGATAGCTGAGGGATAGCTGAGGGATAGCTGAAGGATAGCTGAGGGATAGCTGAGGGATAGCTGAGGGATAGCTGAAGGATAGCTGAAGGATAGCTGAAGGATAGCTGAGGGATAGCTGAAGGATAGCTGAAGGATAGCTGAGGGATAGCTGAAGGATAGCTGAGGGATAGCTGAAGGATAGCTGAAGGATAGATGAGAGATAGCTGAAGGAGAGCTGAAGGAGAGCTGAAGGATAGCTGAAGGATAGCTGAAGGATAGCTGAGGGATAGCTGAGGGATAGCTGAGGGATAGCTGAGGGATAGCTGAAGGATAGCTGAAGGATAGCTGAAGGATAGCTGAGGGATAGCTGAAGGATAGCTGAAGGAGAGCTGAAGGAGAGCTGAAGGATAGCTGAAGGATAGCTGAAGGATAGCTGAGGGATAGCTGAAGGAGAGCTGAAGGATAGCTGAAGGATAGCTGAAGGATAGCTGAAGGATAGCTGAAGGATAGCTGAAGGATAGCTGAGGGATAGCTGAGGGATAGCTGAAGGATAGCTGAAGGATAGCTGAAGGATAGCTGAAGGATAGCTGAAGGATAGCTGAAGGATAGCTGAGGGATAGCTGAAGGATAGCTGAAGGATAGCTGAAGGATAGCTGAGGGATAGCTGAGGGATAGCTGAGGGATAGCTGAAGGATAGCTGAAAGATAGCTGAAGGAGAGCTGAAGGAGAGCTGAAGGATAGCTGAAGGATAGCTGAGGGATAGCTGAAGGATAGCTGAGGGATAGCTGAAGGATAGCTGAAGGATAGCTGAGGGATAGCTGAAGGATAGCTGAGGGATAGCTGAAGGATAGCTGAAGGATAGCTGAAGGATAGCTGAGGGATAGCTGAGGGATAGCTGAAGGATAGCTGAAGGATAGCTGAAGGATAGCTGAGGGATAGCTGAAGGATAGCTGAGGGATAGCTGAAGGATAGCTGAGGGATAGCTGAGGGATAGCTGAAGGATAGCTGAAGGATAGCTGAGGGATAGCTGAGGGATAGCTGAAGGATAGCTGAAGGATAGCTGAAGGATAGCTGAAGGATAGCTGAAGCATAGCTGAAGGATAGCTGAAGGATAGCTGAAGGATAGCTGAAGGATAGCTGAAGGATAGCTGAGGGATAGCTGAAGGATAGCTGAGGGATAGCTGAGGGATAGCTGAAGGATAGCTGAAGGAGAGCTGAAGGAGAGCTGAAGGATAGCTGAAGGAGAGCTGAAGGATAGCTGAAGGAGAGCTGAAGGAGAGCTGAGGGATAGCTGAAGGATAGCTGAAGGATAGCTGAAGGATAGCTGAAGGATAGCTGAGGGATAGCTGAAGGATAGCTGAAGTATAGCTGAAGGATAGCTGAAGGATAGCTGAAGCATAGCTGAAGCATAGCTGAAGGATAGCTGAAGGATAGCTGAAGGATAGCTGAGGGATAGCTGAAGGATAGCTGAAGGAGAGCTGAGGGATAGCTGAAGGATAGCTGAAGGATAGCTGAAGGAGAGCTGAAGGATAGCTGAAGGATAGCTGAAGGAGAGCTGAAGGAGAGCTGAAGGAGAGCTGAAGGATAGCTGAAGGAGAGCTGAAGGAGAGCTGAAGGAGAGCTGAAGGAGAGCTGAAGGATAGATGAGAGATAGCTGAAGGATAGCTGAAGGATAGCTGAAGGAGAGCTGAAGGAGAGCTGAAGGATAGCTGAAGGATAGCTGAAGGACAGCTGAAGGATAGCTGAAGTATAGCTGAAGGATAGCTAAAGGATAGCTGAAGGATAGCTGAAGGATAGCTGAAGGATAGCTAAAGGATAGCTAAAGTATAGCTAAAGGATAGCTGAAGGATAGCTGAAGGAGAGCTGAAGGATAGCTAAAGGATAGCTGAAGGATAGCTGAAGGAGAGCTGAAGGATAGCTGAAGTATAGCTGAGGGATAGCTGAAGGATAGCTGAAGGATAGCTGAGGGATAGCTGAGGGATAGCTGAAGGATAGCTGAAATGTAGCTAAAGGATAGCTGAAGGATAGCTGAGGGATAGATGAGAGATAGCTGAAGGATAGCTAAAGGAGAGCTGAAGGAGAGCTGAAGGATAGCTGAAGGATAGCTGAAGGATAGCTGAAGGATAGCTGAGGGATAGATGAGAGATAGCTGAAGGAGAGCTGAAGGATAGCTGAAGGATAGCTGAAGGATAGCTGAAGGATAGCTGAAGGATAGCTGAAGGATAGCTGAGGGATAGATGAGGGATAGATGAGAGATAGATGAGAGATAGCTAAAGGAGAGCTGAAGGAGAGCTGAAGGAGAGCTGAAGTATAGCTGAGGGATAGATGAGAGATAGCTAAAGGACAGCTGAAGGACAGATGAGAGATAGCTAAAGGAGAGCTAAAGTATAGCTAAAGTATAGCTAAAGGATAGCTGAAGGACCTATGACTACGTAGTATACAGTAGATATTGGTAGACTATAGTCTAATAGACTACGTAGTATACAGTAGATATTGGTAGACTATAGTCTAATAGACTACGTAGTATACAGTAGATATTGGTAGACTATAGTCTAATAGACTACGACTACGTAGTATACAGTAGATATTGGTAGACTATAGTCTAATACGACTACGTAGTATACAGTAGATATTGGTAGGCTATAGTCTAATATGACTACGTAGTATACAGTAGATATTGGTAGGCTATAGTCTAATACGACTACGTAGTATACAGTAGATATTGGTAGACTATAGTCTAATATGACTACGTAGTATACAGTAGATATGGATAGGCTATAGTCTAATAGACTACGTAGTATACAGTAGATATTGGTAGGCTATAGTCTAATAGACTACGTAGTATACAGTAGATATTGGTAGACTATAGTCTAATATGACTACGTAGTATACAGTAGATATTGGTAGACTATAGTCTAATAGACCTACGACTACGTAGTATACAGTAGATATTGGTAGACTATAGTCTAATAGACTACGTAGTATACAGTAGATATTGGTAGGCTATAGTCTAATATGACTACGTAGTATACAGTAGGTATTGGTAGACTATAGTCTAATAGACTACGTAGTATACAGTAGATATTGGTAGACTATAGTCTAATAGACCTACGACTACGTAGTATACAGTAGATATTGGTAGACTATAGTCTAATAGACTACGTAGTATACAGTAGATATTGGTAGACTATAGTCTAATAGACTACGTAGTATACAGTAGATATTGGTAGACTATAGTCTAATAGACTACGTAGTATACAGTAGATATTGGTAGGCTATAGTCTAATAGACCTACGACTACGTAGTATACAGTAGGTATTGGTAGGCTATAGTCTAATAGACTACGTAGTATACAGTAGATATTGGTAGGCTATAGTCTAATACGACTACGTAGTATACAGTAGATATAGAGGGATACCACAGTTCCTACCAGACTCTCACTAGCCTGGTAAAGAGGGAGGATAACACAGTTCCTTACAGACTCTCACTAGCCTGGTAAAGAGGGACGATAACACAGTTCCTACCAGACTCTCACTAGCCTGGTAAAGAGGGAGGATAACACAGTTCCTTACAGACTCTCACTAGCCTGGTAAAGAGAGAGGATAACACAGTTCCTTAGACTCTCACTAGCCTGGTAAAGAGGGAGGATAACACAGTTCCTACCAGACTCTCACTAGCCTGGTAAAGAGGGAGGATAACACAGTTCCTTACAGACTCTCACTAGCCTGGTAAAGAGAGAGGATAACACAGTTCCTTACAGACTCTCACTAGCCTGGTAAAGAGGGAGGATAACACAGTTCCTTACAGACTCTCACTAGCCTGGTAAAGAGAGAGGATAACACAGTTCCTTAGACTCTCACTAGCCTGGTAAAGAGGGAGGATAACACAGTTCCTACCAGACTCTCACTAGCCTGGTAAAGAGGGATAACACAGCTCTAACAGAGTAGAACAGGACTGTCCTCTGGGCTGGATCGCTGGGGACATGTCCTTCCCCTTCCTCCAATCTCTCCTTCTCCTCTCTCCCTCCCTCCCTCCCTGAAAGACAAACCTTCCTCCGAACCTCGTCCTCGTCATCCGTGCGGACGTAGCCAGCGTCGGTGAACAGGGGGGATGAGAGGGGGGAGGAATGGGCGTTGAAGGGCGAGGGCTGGTGCATGTTGGGTCTCTGACCCGGGCCGAGGGGAAAGGCTTTCTGCCCGTTCAGCACCACTGAAGGGTTGGCCAAGGCGGAGTCCGAGAGATCAGAGATGCCTGAGATCACACCTGGAAGAGAGGAGAGGACAGGAAGCAGTCAGAGCTGCCTGAGATCACACCTGGAAGAGAGGAGGGGACAGGAAGCAGTCAGAGCAGCCTGAGATCACACCTGGAAGAGAGGAGGGGACAGGAAGCAGTCAGAGCTGCCTGAGATCACACCTGGAAGAGAGGAGGGGACAGGAAGCAGTCAGAGCTGCCTGAGATCACACCTGGAAGAGAGGAGGGGACAGGAAGCAGTCAGAGCAGCCTGAGATCACACCTGGAAGAGAGGAGGGGACAGGAAGCAGTCAGAGCTGCCTGAGATCACACCTGGAAGAGAGGAGGGGACAGGAAGCAGTCAGAGCTGCCTGAGATCACACCTGGAAGAGAGGAGGGGACAGGAAGCAGTCAGAGCTGCCTGAGATCACACCTGGAAGAGAGGAGGGGACAGGAAGCAGTCAGAGCAGCCTGAGATCACACCTGGAAGAGAGGAGGGGACAGGAAGCAGTCAGAGCAGCCTGAGATCACACCTGGAAGAGAGGAGGGGACAGGAAGCAGTCAGAACTGCCTGAGATCACACCTGGAAGAGAGGAGGGGACAGGAAGCAGTCAGAGCTGCCTGAGATCACACCTGGAAGAGAGGAGGGGACAGGAAGCAGTCAGAGCTGCCTGAGATCACACCTGGAAGAGAGGAGGGGACAGGAAGCAGTCAGAGCAGCCTGAGATCACACCTGGAAGAGAGGAGGGGACAGGAACGAGTCAGAGCAGCCTGAGATCACACCTGGAAGAGAGGAGGGGACAGGAAGCAGTCAGAGCTGCCTGAGATCACACCTGGAAGAGAGGAGAGGACAGGAAGCAGTCAGAGCTGCCTGAGATCACACCTGGAAGAGAGGAGGGGACAGGAAGCAGTCAGAGCAGCCTGAGATCACACCTGGAAGAGAGGAGGGGACAGGAAGCAGTCAGAGCTGCCTGAGATCACACCTGGAAGAGAGGAGGGGACAGGAAGCAGTCAGAGCTGCCTGAGATCACACCTGGAAGAGAGGAGGGGACAGGAAGCAGTCAGAGCTGCCTGAGATCACACCTGGAAGAGAGGAGGGGACAGGAAGCAGTCAGAGCTGCCTGAGATCACACCTGGAAGAGAGGAGGGGACAGGAAGCAGTCAGAGCTGCCTGAGATCACACCTGGAAGAGAGGAGGGGACAGGAAGCAGTCAGAGCTGCCTGAGATCACACCTGGAAGAGAGGAGGGGACAGGAAGCAGTCAGAGCTGCCTGAGATCACACCTGGAAGAGAGGAGGGGACAGGAAGCAGTCAGAGCAGCCTGAGATCACACCTGGAAGAGAGGAGGGGACAGGAAGCAGTCAGAGCTGCCTGAGATCACACCTGGAAGAGAGGAGGGGACAGGAAGCAGTCAGAGCTGCCTGAGATCACACCTGGAAGAGAGGAGGGGACAGGAAGCAGTCAGAGCTGCCTGAGATCACACCCGGAAGAGAGGAGGGGACAGGAAGCAGTCAGAGCTGCCTGAGATCACACCCGGAAGAGAGGAGGGGACAGGAAGCAGTCAGAGCTGCCTGAGATCACACCCGGAAGAGAGGAGGGGACAGGAAGCAGTCAGAGCTGCCTGAGATCACACCCGGAAGAGAGGAGGGGACAGGAAGCAGTCAGAGCTGCCTGAGATCACACCCGGAAGAGAGGAGGGGACAGGAAGCATTCAGAGCAGCCTGAGATCACACCCGGAAGAGAGGAGGGGACAGGAAGCAGTCAGAGCAGCCTGAGATCACACCTGGAAGAGAGGAGAGGACAGGAACGAGTCAGAGCTGCCTGAGATCACACCTGGAAGAGAGGAGGGGACAGGAAGCAGTCAGAGCTGCCTGAGATCACACCTGGAAGAGAGGAGAGGACAGGAAGCAGTCAGAGCAGCCTGAGATCACACCTGGAAGAGAGGAGGGGACAGGAAGCAGTCAGAGATGCCTGAGATCACACCTGGAAGAGAGGAGAGGACAGGAACGAGTCAGAGCTGCCTGAGATCACACCTGGAAGAGAGGAGAGGAGAGGAGAGGAGAGGAGAGGAGAGGAGAGGAACAGGTACTGCCATTACGTCTAACTGAGGCTTTTTCAGTCTTGACAAAACATTATCATCATGCAGCCAGAATGGCAACACACTTCGAGGAAAGAACAATCTCAGAGGAAATGAAAGTTGAAAAGGTTCAATGTAAAGGGCCCAGTTGAATGTAAAGTCCTGTAAAGGGCCCAGTTGAATGTAAAGTCCTGTAAAGGGCCCAGTTGAATGTAAAGTCCTGTAAAGGGCCCAGTTGAATGTAAAGTCCTGTAAAGGGCCCAGTTGAATGTAAAGTCCTGTAAAGGGCCCAGTTGAATGTAAAGTCCTGTAAAGGGCCCAGTTGAATGTAAAGTCCTGTAAAGGGCCCAGTTGAATGTAAAGTAATGTAAAGGGCCCAGTTGAATGTAAAGTCCTGTAAAGGGCCCAGTTGAATGTAAAGTCATGTAAAGGGCCCAGTTGAATGTAAAGTACTGTAAAGGGCCCAGTTGAATGTAAAGTCCTGTAAAGGGCCCAGTTGAATGTAAAGTACTGTAAAGGGCCCAGTTGAATGTAAAGTAATGTAAAGGGCCCAGTTGAATGTAAAGTCCTGTAAAGGGCCCAGTTGAATGTAAAGTCCTGTAAAGGGCCCAGTTGAATGTAAAGTCCTGTAAAGGGCCCAGTTGAATGTAAAGTCCTGTAAAGGGCCCAGTTGAATGTAAAGTAATGTAAAGGGCCCAGTTGAATGTAAAGTAATGTAAAGGGCCCAGTTGAATGTAAAGTCCTGTAAAGGGCCCAGTTGAATGTAAAGTACTGTAAAGGGCCCAGTTGAATGTAAAGTCATGTAAAGGGCCCAGTTGAATGTAAAGTCATGTAAAGGGCCCAGTTGAATGTAAGGTACTGTAAAGGGCCCAGTTGAATGTAAAGTAATGTAAAGGGCCCAGTTGAATGTAAGGTACTGTAAAGGGCCCAGTTGAATGTAAAGTACTGTAAAGGGCCCAGTTGAATGTAAAGTACTGTATAAGGCCCAGTTGAATGTAAGGTACTGTAAAGGGCCCAGTTGAATGTAAAGTAATGTAAAGGGCCCAGTTGAATGTAAAGTACCTTAAAGGGCCCAGTTGAATGTAAAGTCCTGTAAAGGGCCCAGTTGAATGTAAAGTCCTGTAAAGGGCCCAGTTGAATGTAAAGTCCTGTAAAGGGCCCAGTTGAATGTAAAGTCCTGTAAAGGGCCCAGTTGAATGTAAAGTCCTGTAAAGGGCCCAGTTGAATGTAAAGTCCTGTAAAGGGCCCAGTTGAATGTAAAGTAATGTAAAGGGCCCAGTTGAATGTAAAGTCCTGTAAAGGGCCCAGTTGAATGTAAAGTCATGTAAAGGGCCCAGTTGAATGTAAAGTACTGTAAAGGGCCCAGTTGAATGTAAAGTCCTGTAAAGGGCCCAGTTGAATGTAAAGTAATGTAAAGGGCCCAGTTGAATGTAAAGTCCTGTAAAGGGCCCAGTTGAATGTAAAGTCCTGTAAAGGGCCCAGTTGAATGTAAAGTCCTGTAAAGGGCCCAGTTGAATGTAAAGTCCTGTAAAGGGCCCAGTTGAATGTAAAGTCCTGTAAAGGGCCCAGTTGAATGTAAAGTAATGTAAAGGGCCCAGTTGAATGTAAAGTAATGTAAAGGGCCCAGTTGAATGTAAAGTCCTGTAAAGGGCCCAGTTGAATGTAAAGTACTGTAAAGGGCCCAGTTGAATGTAAAGTCATGTAAAGGGCCCAGTTGAATGTAAAGTCATGTAAAGGGCCCAGTTGAATGTAAGGTACTGTAAAGGGCCCAGTTGAATGTAAAGTAATGTAAAGGGCCCAGTTGAATGTAAGGTACTGTAAAGGGCCCAGTTGAATGTAAAGTACTGTAAAGGGCCCAGTTGAATGTAAAGTACTGTATAAGGCCCAGTTGAATGTAAGGTACTGTAAAGGGCCCAGTTGAATGTAAAGTAATGTAAAGGGCCCAGTTGAATGTAAAGTACTGTAAAGGGCCCAGTTGAATGTAAAGTACTGTAAAGGGCCCAGTTGAATGTAAAGTACTGTAAAGGGCCCAGTTGAATGTAAAGTAATGTAAAGGGCCCAGTTGAATGTAAAGTACTGTAAAGGGCCCAGTTGAATGTAAAGTACTGTATAAGGCCCAGTTGAATGTAAGGTACTGTAAAGGGCCCAGTTGAATGTAAAGTAATGTAAAGGGCCCAGTTGAATGTAAGGTACTGTAAAGGGCCCAGTTGAATGTAAAGTACTGTAAAGGGCCCAGTTGAATGTAAAGTACTGTATAAGGCCCAGTTAAATGTAAGGTACTGTAAAGGGCCCAGTTGAATGTAAAGTAATGTAAAGGGCCCAGTTGAATGTAAAGTACTGTAAAGGGCCCAGTTGAATGTAAAGTACTGTAAAGGGCCCAGTTGAATGTAAAGTAATGTAAAGGGCCCAGTTGAATGTAAAGTAATGTAAAGGGCCCAGTTGAATGTAAGGTACTGTAAAGGGCCCAGTTGAATGTAAAGTAAGTAAAGGGCCCAGTTGAATGTAAAGTCATGTAAAGGGCCCAGTTGAATGTAAAGTACTGTAAAGGGCCCAGTTGAATGTAAAGTAATGTAAAGGGCCCAGTTGAATGTAAAGTACTGTAAAGGGCCCAGTTGAATGTAAAGTACACAACAGTGGAACACAGTAGAAAGAGAGACAGAGGAAACAGCCTGACTGACCTGGTTACAGTTACCATACCTGTTCCTACCCACAAACTGCTGCTCTGACTGACCTGGTTACAGTTACCATACCTGTTCCTACCCACAAACTGCTGCTCTAACTGACCTGGTTACAGTTACCATACCTGTTCCTACCCACAAACTGCTGCTCTGACTGACCTGGTTACAGTTACCATACCTGTTCCTACCCACAAACTGCTGCTCTAAATGACCTGGTTAGAGTTACCATACCTGTTCCTACCCACAAACCCCTGCTCTAACTGACCTGGTTACAGTTACCATACCTGTTCCTACCCACAAACTGCTGCTCTAACTGACCTGGTTAGAGTTACCATACCTGTTCCTACCCACAAACTGCTGCTCTAACTGACCTGGTTAGAGTTACCATACCTGTTCCTACCCACAAACTGCTGCTCTAACTGACCTGGTTACAGTTACCATACCTGTTCCTATGGTGGGTGCAACGCCAGGGTTGTGGGTTCGATTCCCACGGGGGGCCAATACAAAAAATAAAAATAAAAAATAAATAAATAAATAAATAAAATAAAAAAATGCATGAAATGAAATTTATGAAATGTATGTATTCACTACTGTCAGTCGCTCTGGATAAGAGCGTCTGCTAAATGACTAAAATGTAAATGCCAGACTGGACCTGAGATCTGCTGCTCTGGGTGGCTGGTGGAGGAGGGTAGGGCCTGGCCCTCTGGGTCCTCCGGTCCCTCTGGTCCAGCCTGGTGGCCGTCGGTCACCGTGGGGTCGTCCCCCGGCGCCTGGAGGGTCGACCTGAGAGGAGCGTCTGTCTGGTCCACTGAGACAGTCTGGAGAGGAAGGAGAGAGAGAGAAAAGGGTTATTCTGTGATATCTTCTGTTAAAACAACAAAACAACACATTGACTCTATTCCTTCTCCTAGGAATCAAAGAGAGAAAGGTCACCGTGATATACTTGACCTCTGGTGGTACTGTGGATGTCTTTCTATCCTGGGGCGTCTGGCTGCTGCCGGACACCTTCTTACTGTGTTTCCTGACGGGCAGAGGAGACAGGTGAGGCTCGGTCTATCAACTGGCGAGGTAAAAGGGACATTGACATGGGAACGTCGAGACACAAAAAACAAGCCTCAGGGGGGAAGAGAGGCTGACGTCCAGACAGTGTGAAGACTCACCTTTCAAACGGGACCTTTTGGAACTCTGAGTCCTTGACGTAATCAGAAACCTGCTTCTGTGTCCGACCGCTGCAGATATAAAGAGACAGGACATGGTAGAGAACGTTGAAGGAGGACAGTCCCTGTTAAAGGACTGGCAGTGGAACACAGAGGTCTAATAGCAGAACAGTCCCTGTTTTAAAGGACTGGCAGTGAAACACAGAGGTCTAATAGCAAAACAGTCCCTGTTAATAAACACAGAGGTCTAATAGCAGAACAGTCCCTGTTAATAAAGGACTGGCAGTGAAACACAGAGGTCTGCTGAAGCAGAACAGTCCCTGTTAAAGGACTGGCAGTGAAACACAGAGGTCTGTTGATGCAGAACAGTCCCTGTTTTAAAGGACTGTAAGTGAAAGGCCCTGAAACAATAGGAAAGGTTACATTACTAAATTATTATTATTATATACAATAGGAAAGGTTACATTGTTGAGTCCAGTATCAATCTGTGTTGTTGTTGCTGGTTAATATGCATTTAACTCTACAAGCTCCACCCACCCAGCCAGCCTCCCTAAACCTCTACAAGCTCCACCCACCCAGCCAGCCTCCCTAAACCTCTACAAGCTCCACCCACCCAGCCAGTCTCCCTAAACCTCTACAAGCTCCACCCACCCAGCCAGCCTCCCTAAACCTCTACAAGCTCCACCCACCCAGCCAGCCTCCCTAAACCTCTACAAGCTCCACCCACCCAGCCAGCCTCCCTAAACCTCTACAAGCTCCACCCACCCAGCCAGCCTCCCTAAACCTCTACAAGCTCCACCCACCCAGCCTCCCTAAACCTCTACAAGCTCCACCCACCCAGCCTCCCTAAACCTCTACAAGCTCCACCCACCCAGCCTCCCTAAACCTCTACAAGCTCCACCCACCCAGCTAGCCAGCCTACCTAAACCTGAAGGAGGACCCTCTGGTGAAGAGCTGCAGCCAGCCTACCTAAACCTGAAGGAGGACCCTCTGGTGAAGAGAACAGCTTTGGGTTTGGGTTTAGGTTCCTCAAACAGTCTGAAGAAGGCGTGATACTCCACACATATTTTCCAGAAGATCTTACAGCAGTCTCGACTGGCCATCGTAAACTCCAGAGTGTCCTGGTATCCACTCTGCTGCAGGGCAGAGACACACAGACACTGTCAACACATAGCTTAGCATTGGTTAGAACAGGAAGAATACATGGGCTGTTATCATCTATACCACTTAATATAAAACACTGTGTTCGAACTACATAATAACCGGTGAATATCGCTGTGAATTTAACTGAGAAAATATAAATAAAAAAATAAAAAAATCGACACCCTCTCAACCAATCGGAATGTAGTATTCTGCCAAGGCGTGGTATGAGGACTTACATTGAGGTCTGGTCTGAGTTTGATGAGGAAACGCTTCCTCTTGAAGCTGAGCTTGCGGACTTTAGACCAGTTAAAAGTATTGATCCTATTGTCCCCCTATAGGAGAGAGTTTAGACCAGTTAAAAGCATTGATCCTAGTGTCTCCCTATAGGAGAGAGTTTAGACCAGTTAAAAGCATTGATCCTAGTGTCCCCCCCTATAGGAGAGAGTTTAGACCAGTTAAAAGCATTGATCCTAGTGTCCCCCCCTATAGGAGAGAGTTTAGACCAGTTAAAAGCATTGATCCTAGTGGCTCCCCCTATAGGAGAGAGTTTAGACCAGTTAAAAGCATTGATCCTAGTGTCTCCCCCCTATAGGAGAGAGTTTAGACCAGTTAAAAGCATTGATCCTAGTGCCCCCCCCCCCCTATAGGAGAGAGTTTAGACCAGTTAAAAGCATTGATCCTAGTGCCCCCCCCCCTATAGGAGAGAGTTTAGACCAGTTAAAAGCATTGATCCTAGTGTCTCCCCCCTATAGGAGAGAGTTTAGACCAGTTAAAAGCATTGATCCTAGTGTCTCCCTATAGGAGAGAGTTTAGACCAGTTAAAAGCATTGATCCTAGTGTCTCCCTATAGGAGAGAGTTTAGACCAGTTAAAAGCATTGATCCTAGTGCCCCCCCCCCCCCCCATAGGAGAGAGTTTAAACCAGTTAAAAGCATTGATCCTAGTGTCCCCCCCTATAGGAGAGAGTTTAGACCAGTTAAAAGCATTGATCCTAGTGTCTCCCCCCTATAGGAGAGAGTTTAGACCAATTAAAAACATTGATCCTAGTGTCCCCCCCCCTATAGGAGAGAGTTTAGACCAGTTAAAAGCATTGATCCTAGTGTCTCCCCCCTATAGGAGTTTAGACCAGTTAAAAGCATTGATCCTAGTGTCCCCCTATAGGAGAGAGTTTAGACCAGTTAAAAGCATTGATCCTAGTGTCCCCCCCCCTATAGGAGAGAGTTTAGACCAGTTAAAAGCATTGATCCTAGTGTCCCCCCCTATAGGAGAGAGTTTAGACCAGTTAAAAGCATTGATCCTAGTGTCTCCCCCTATAGGAGAGAGTTTAGACCAGTTAAAAGCATTGATCCTAGTGTCCCCCCCTATAGGAGAGAGTTTAGACCAGTTAAAAGCATTGATCCTAGTGTCTCCCCCTATAGGAGAGAGTTTAGACCAGTTAAAAGCATTGATCCTAGTGTCTCCCCTATAGGAGAGAGTTTAGACCAGTTAAAAGCATTGATCCTAGTGTCTCCCCCCTATAGGAGAGAGTTTAGACCAGTTAAAAGCATTGATCCTAGTGTCTCCCCCCTATAGGAGAGAGTTTAGACCAGTTAAAAGCATTGATCCTAGTGTCTCCCCCCTATAGGAGAGAGTTTAGACCAGTTAAAAGCATTGATCCTAGTGTCTCCCCCCCCCTATAGGAGAGAGTAGTTTCAGTTGGTTGGACAACAACTACTATTTATTTACATGTTTAACCTCCTTTCCACACACACACACACACACACACACACACACACACACACACACACACACACACATTCAAGGGTTTTTCTTTATTTTTACTATTTTCTACATTGTAGAATAATCAAAACGATGAAATATCCCATATGGAATCATGTAGTGTTGTTAGGTTCTAATTCTCAGAGTATAAAACTCAGCGGACGTTATGAAAGCTTAACCAACTTTAATTCTTCCCAGAGGGTCAATACCGCTGCATCAGACAAATACATTTTTCACACAAGCTCTGATATTTAACCCTTCATCCTAGGACGAGTCTCCTCCTACACATCTGAACAGCCAATGCGTCTCTGTTGCTAGGCAGAACCTTAGTGAGATCTGTTCTTCCTCACTTCATCTGACCGGACCTCTAACCCCAATGTGCTCACTCCTCTCCAACTCACGGCTGTCATGGTGCCTGGTACCAGACCGTGTCTCTTCTCCTCCCAGAGGATCCCTGACGGCTAACAATAACACATCCTGACATAATGTAAACGTTATACATTACCCTCTCTCCCTCAGTGACATGAATAAGTATATTTCATATTCTCAGAACCCAACAGTAGTAACCAAAAAAAAGTGTTAAATAAATCAAAATATATTTTATATTATAGATTCTTCAAAGTAGCCACCCTTTGCCTTGATGACAGCTTGGCACTCTCTTGGCATTCTCTCAACCAGCTTCATGAGGTAGTCACCTGGAATACATTTCAATTAACAGGTGTGCCTTGTTAAAAGTTAATTAGTGCAATTTCTTTCCTTCTTAATGCATTTGATCCAATCAGTGTGACAAGGTAGGGGTGGTATACAGAAGATGGTCTTTTACCAAATAGGACTAAGTCAATATTATGTAAAGAACAGCTCAAATAAGCACAGAGAAACGAAAGTCCATCATTACTTTAGGACATGAAAGTCAGTCAATACGGAATATTTCAAGAACTTTGAAAGTTTCTTCACAGTGAAATGCAGACTGACCAGTCCTTAACCAGCAGGTGTAGACCTCACAGTGAAATGCAGACTGACCAGTCCTTAACCAGCAGGTGTAGACCTCACAGTGAAATGCAGACTGACCAGCCCTTAACCAACAGGTGTAGACCTCACAGTGAAATGCAGACTGACCAGCCCTTAACCAACAGGTGTAGACCTCACAGTGAAATGCAGACTGACCAGCCCTTAACCAGCAGGTGTAGACCTCACTGTGAAATGCAGACAGACCAGCCCTTAAACAACAGGTGTAGACCTCACAGTGAAATGCAGACTGACCAGCCCTTAACCAACAGGTGTAGACCTCACAGTGAAATGCACTGACCAGCCCTTAACCAACAGGTGTAGACCTCACAGTGAAATGCAGACTGACCAGCCCTTAAACAACAGGTGTAGCCCTCACAGTGAAATGCAGACTGACCAGCCCTTAACCAACAATGCAGTTTTAAGAAAATACCTTAAAAGAAAAAAGGTAAAAGATCAGAAATGAACTCCCATGATCCTAGTGGGTAAATATCTGTTGCCCATATAACCCAGCAGTACCTGAAACAGCAGCAGTCCAACATGAGACACAGCCAGACTGAGCTTGGTCCCCTCTCGGTCCTTAGCAGGATGGAGTCTGACTCCGTACATCTCCAAGCGCCGGGAGATCTCCAACAGCTGCTGGTCTGACTCGGCTGGCGTCTGGCCTCTGAGGGGAACAGGACAGATGCTTACGCATTTTAACATCACCTTGGACAATTTTCATCTGTACATTTGTCATAAAAATGTTGACTAAATCGGCGCGACACACAGCCTTAAAAAGACAGCTTGGTGGTGTAAATCTGATCACTGTATAAAACTAATAACTAATAGAAACAATTAAACTAATAGAATCCATTAAACCAATAGAATCCACTAAACTAATAGAATCCACTAAACTAATAGAATCCATTAAACTAATATAATCCATTAAACTAATAGAATCCATGAAACCAATAGAATCCATGAAACTAATAGAATCCATGAAACTAATAGAATCCATGAAACTAATAGAATCCACTAAACTAATAGAATCCACTAAACTAATAGAATCCATGAAACTAATAGAATCCACTAAACTAATAGAATCCATGAAACTAATAGAATCCATGAAACTAATAGAATCCATGAAACTAATAGAATCCATGAAACTAATAGAATCCACTAAACTAATAGAATCCATGAAACTAATAGAATCCATGAAACTAATAGAATCCATGAAACTAATAGAATCCATTACACTAATAGAATCCATGTATATTAAACTAATAGAATCCATGAAACTAATAGAATCCATGACACTAATAGAATCCATGAAACTAATAGAATCCATGTATATGAAACTAATAGAATCCATGAAACTAATAGAATCCATGAAACTAATAGAATCCATGAAACTAATAGAATCCATGTATATGAAACTAATAGAATCCATGAAACTAATAGAATCCATGAAACTAATAGAATCCATTAAACTAATAGAATCCATGAAACTAATAGAATCCATTAAACTAATAGAATCCATTACACTAATAGAATCCATTACACTAATAGAATCCATTACACTAATAGAATCCATTACACTAATAGAATTCATGAAACTAATAGAATCCATGTATATGAAACTAATAGAATCCATGTATATGAAACTAATAGAATCCATGAAACTAATAGAATCCATGAAACTAATAGAATCCATGAAACTAATAGAATCGATGTATATGAAACTAATAGAATCCATTAAACTAATAGAATCCATGAAACTAATAGAATCCATGAAACTAATAGAATCCATGAAACTAATAGAATCCATTAAACTAATAGAATCCATTACACTAATAGAATCCATTACACTAATAGAATCCATTACACTAATAGAATCCATTACACTAATAGAATCCATGAAACTAATAGAATCCATTACACTAATAGAATCCATTACACTAATAGAATTCATTACACTAAAAGAATTCATGAAACTAATAGAATCCATGAAACTAATAGAATCCATTAAACTAATAGAATCCATGAAACTAATAGAATCCATGAAACTAATAGAATCCATGAAACTAATAGAATCCATGTATATTAAACTTATAGAATCCATGAAACTAATAGAATCCATGTATATTAAACTAATAGAATCCATTAAACTAATAGAATCCATGAAACTAATAGAATCCATGAAACTAATAGAATCCATGAAACTAATAGAATCCATGAAACTAATAGAATCCACTAAACTAATAGAATCCATTACACTAATAGAATCCATGAAACTAATAGAATCCATGTATATTAAACTAATAGAATCCATTAAACTAATAGAATCCATTACACTAATAGAATCCATTACACTAATAGAATTCATGAAACTAATAGAATCCATGAAACTAATAGAATCCATGAAACTAATAGAATCCATGAAACTAATAGAATCCACTAAACTAATAGAATCCATTAAACTAATAGAATCCATGAAACTAATAGAATCCATGAAACTAATAGAATCCATTACACTAATAGAATCCATGTATATTAAACTAATAGAATCCACTAAACTAATAGAATCCATGAAACTAATAGAATCCATTAAACTAATAGAATCCATTACACTAATAGAATCCATGAAACTAATAGAATCCATTAAACTAATAGAATCCATGTATATTAAACTAATAGAATCCATTAAACTAATAGAATCCATGTATATTAAACTAATAGAATCCATGAAATTAATAGAATCCATGTATATTAAACTAATAGAATCCATGAAACTAATAGAATCCATGACACTAATAGAATCCACAACACTAATAGAATCCATGAAACTAATAGAATCCATTAAACTAATAGAATCCATGTATATTAAACTAATAGAATCCATTAAACTAATAGAATCCATTAAACTAATAGAATCTATTACACTAATAGAATCCATTAAACTAATAGAATCCATTACACTAATAGAATCCATGAAACTAATAGAATCCATGAAACTAATAGAATCCATGTATATTAAACTAATAGAATCCATTACCCTAATAGAATCCATTACACTAATAGAATCCATGTATATTAAACTAATAGAATCCATGTATATGAAACTAATAGAATCCATGAAACTAATAGAATCCATGAAACTAATAGAATCCATGAAACTAATAGAATCGATGTATATGAAACTAATAGAATCCATTAAACTAATAGAATCCATGAAACTAATAGAATCCATGAAACTAATAGAATCCATGAAACTAATAGAATCCATTAAACTAATAGAATCCATTACACTAATAGAATCCATTACACTAATAGAATCCATTACACTAATAGAATCCATTACACTAATAGAATCCATGAAACTAATAGAATCCATTACACTAATAGAATCCATTACACTAATAGAATTCATTACACTAAAAGAATTCATGAAACTAATAGAATCCATGAAACTAATAGAATCCATGAAACTAATAGAATCCATGAAACTAATAGAATCCATGAAACTAATAGAATCCATGAAACTAATAGAATCCATGTATATTAAACTTATAGAATCCATGAAATTAATAGAATCCATGTATATTAAACTAATAGAATCCATTAAACTAATAGAATCCATGAAACTAATAGAATCCATGAAACTAATAGAATCCATGAAACTAATAGAATCCATGAAACTAATAGAATCCACTAAACTAATAGAATCCATTACACTAATAGAATTCATTACACTAAAAGAATTCATGAAACTAATAGAATCCATGAAACTAATAGAATCCATGAAACTAATAGAATCCATGAAACTAATAGAATCCATGAAACTAATAGAATCCATGAAACTAATAGAATCCATGTATATTAAACTTATAGAATCCATGAAATTAATAGAATCCATGTATATTAAACTAATAGAATCCATTAAACTAATAGAATCCATGAAACTAATAGAATCCATGAAACTAATAGAATCCATGAAACTAATAGAATCCACTAAACTAATAGAATCCACTAAACTAATAGAATCCATTACACTAATAGAATCCATGAAACTAATAGAATCCATGTATATTAAACTAATAGAATCCATTAAACTAATAGAATCCATTACACTAATAGAATCCATTACACTAATAGAATTCATGAAACTAATAGAATCCATGAAACTAATAGAATCCATGAAACTAATAGAATCCACTAAACTAATAGAATCCATTAAACTAATAGAATCCATGAAACTAATAGAATCCATGAAACTAATAGAATCCATTACACTAATAGAATCCATGTATATTAAACTAATAGAATCCACTAAACTAATAGAATCCATGAAACTAATAGAATCCATTAAACTAATAGAATCCATTACACTAATAGAATCCATGAAACTAATAGAATCCATTAAACTAATAGAATCCATGTATATTAAACTAATAGAATCCATTAAACTAATAGAATCCATGTATATTAAACTAATAGAATCCATGAAATTAATAGAATCCATGTATATTAAACTAATAGAATCCATGAAACTAATAGAATCCATGACACTAATAGAATCCACAACACTAATAGAATCCATGAAACTAATAGAATCCATTAAACTAATAGAATCCATGTATATTAAACTAATAGAATCCATTAAACTAATAGAATCCATTAAACTAATAGAATCTATTACACTAATAGAATCCATTAAACTAATAGAATCCATTACACTAATAGAATCCATGAAACTAATAGAATCCATGAAACTAATAGAATCCATGTATATTAAACTAATAGAATCCATTACCCTAATAGAATCCATTACACTAATAGAATCCATGTATATTAAACTAATAGAATCCATGAAACTAATAGAATCCATTAAACTAATAGAATCCATGTATATTAAACTAATAGAACCCACTAAACTAATAGAATCCATTAAACTAATAGAATCCATTAAACTAATAGAATCCATTAAACTAATAGAATCCATGTATATTAAACTAATATAATCCATTAAACTAATAGAATCCATGTATATTAAACTAATAGAATCCACTAAACTAATAGAATCCATGTATATTAAACTAATAGAATCCATGAAACTAATAGAATCCATGTATATTAAACTAATAGAATCCATTACACTAATAGAATCCATTAAAATAATAGAATCCATTAAACTAATAGAATCCATGTATATGAAACTAATAGAATCCATTAAACTAATAGAATCCATGTATATGAAACTAATAGAATCCATGAAACTAATAGAATCCATGACACTAATAGAATCCATTAAACTAATAGAATCCATGTATATTAAACTAATAGAATCCATGTATATTAAACTAATAGAATCCATGAAACTAATAGAATCCATGAAACTAATAGAATCCATTAAACTAATAGAATCCATTAAACTAATAGAATCCATGTATATTACACTAATAGAATCCATTACACTAATAGAATCCATTACACTAATAGAATCCATTACACTAATAGAATCCATGAAACTAATAGAATCCATGAAACTAATAGAATCCATGACACTAATAGAATCCATGACACTAATAGAATCCATGAAACTAATAGAATCCATTACACTAATAGAATCCATTACACTAATAGAATCCATTACACTAATAGAATCCATTACACTAATAGAATCCATTACACTCATAGAATCCATTACACTCATAGAATCCATTACACTAATAGAATCCATTACACTAATAGAATCCATTACACTAACAGAATCCATTAAACTAATAGAATCCATTAAACTAATAGAATCCGTTAAACTAATAGAATCCATTACACTAATAGAATCCATGTATATTAAACTAATAGAATCCATTAAACTAATAGAATCCATGAAACTAATAGAATCCATGAAACTAATAGAATCCATGACACTAATAGAATCCATGACACTAATAGAATCCATGACACTAATAGAATCCATTAAACTAATAGAATCCATGAAATTAATAGAATCCATGAAACTAATAGAATCCATTACACTAATAGAATCCATGTATATTAAACTAATAGAATCCATTAAACTAATAGAATCCATGAAACTAATAGAATCCATTAAACTAATAGAATCCATGAAACTAATAGAATCCATGTATATTAAACTAATAGAATCCATGAAACTAATAGAATCCATGTATATTAAACTAATAGAATCCATGAAACTAATAGAATCCATGAAACTAATAGAATCCATGAAACGAATAGAATCCATGAAACTAATAGAATCCATGAAACTAATAGAATCCATGAAACTAATAGAATCCATGAAACTAATAGAATCCATGAAACTAATAGAATCCATGAAACTAATAGAATCCATGAAACTAATAGAATCCATGTATATTAAACTAATAGAATCCATGTATATTAAACTAATAGAATCCATTAAACTAATAGAATCCATTAAACTAATAGAATCCATTAAACTAATAGAATCCATTACACTAATAGAATCCATTACACTAATAGAATCCATTAAACTAATAGAATCCATTACACTAATAGAATCCATTAAACTAATAGAATCCATTAAACTAATAGAATCCATTAAACTAATAGAATCCATGTATATTAAACTAATAGAATCCATTAAACTAATAGAATCCATGTATATTAAACTAATATAATCCATTAAACTAATAGAATCCATGTATATTAAACTAATAGAATCCATGAAACTAATAGAATCCATGAAACTAATAGAATCCATGAAACTAATAGAATCCATTACACTAATAGAATCCATGTATATTAAACTAATAGAATCCATGAAACTAATAGAATCCATTAAACTAATAGAATCCATTAAACTAATAGAATCCATTAAACTAATAGAATCCATGTATATTAAACCAATAGAATCCATTAAACTAATAGAATCCATTAAACTAATAGAATCCATTAAACTAATAGAATCCATTACACTAATAGAATCCATTAAACTAATAGAATCCATTACACTAATAGAATCCATGAAACTAATAGAATCCATGAAACTAATAGAATCCATTAAACTAATAGAATCCATTACACTAATAGAATCCATGTATATGACACTAATAGAATCCATTACACTAATAGAATCCATTACACTAATAGAATCCATGAAAATAATAGAATCCATGAAACTAATATAATCCATTACACTAATAGAATCCATTAAACTAATAGAATCCATGAATCTAATAGAATCCATTACACTAATAGAATCCATTACACTAATAGAATCCATGAAACTAATAGAATCCATTACACTAATAGAATCCATTAAACTAATAGAATCCATTAAACTAATAGAATCCATGTATATTAAAATAATGTAATCCATGAACATAATGCTACTTAACCAAAATGTTGGACTAACATATTGCTCTCCGCCTCCCTGGAGAGGTAGTAGGACAGACAGAGGGTGGAGGGGATAGAGGGGGTTGGTTTGGGGGGTGGAGAGAACTAACATATTGCTCTCCGCCTCCCCACCAACACGAGAGACTTTGAGTTACTAAATCTGCTGAGTGGAAATAGTTTCCTGTTTCCTGTATGTGAGCCTGAATTAGGCTCTTCCATCCTTCCTGTTCTGATCTGGGCTGGCTGGTCTCCTGAGGGGCCGGGTTTGGTTAGGGGGGTGGAGAGGGGCTGGCTGGTCTCCTGAGGGCCGGGGTTGGTTTGGGGGTGGAGAGGGGCCGTGGTTGGTTAGGGGGGTGGAGAGGGGTCATCTGATCCTAGATCTGTGGTTAGGGACGTCTACACTCAGGGAAGACTAGGGACTGGGGTCATCTGGTCCTAGATCTGTAGTTAGGGACGTCTACACTCAGGGAAGACTAAAGCCTAGGACTGGTGCCCATCTCTGGGAGGAGAGGCTGGGAGAGAGAGCAGAGGGAGGGAGGGATGAGACGGAGGAAGTGGTCCTGGCACACACCCAAGGAATGGTATGAGTCATCTCAGATGGAATTCTGGGAAAAAAGGAAGGACAGGGACAGTCTCGATCCATCAGTCCCACAATAGTTTTTACAGGGAAGGCTGGAAGGCAGGGCAGCGGCAAGAGGAGCTTTATGGATAACCATCTCTAACCATCTATGTGGGCGCGGTGACAGAGGCATTGCCAAGCCTGTCAGATTAACAACAACACTGTAGACATAACACTGGGCCTGGCTACTGATGTACATCAAGCTTCTTCTACAGCAGCTAAATCACCATCTAACTTCTCATCTTTCTGATTTAATCTGTCATGTACCTTTTTACTGAGGAGAGGCTTCTGTCTGGTCTACCATAAAGGCCTGATTGGTGGAGTGTTGCAGAGATGGTTGTCCTTCTGGAAGGTTCTACCATTCTCCACAGAGGAACTCTGGAGCTCTGTTAGAGTGACCATCGGGGTTTTTAGTCACCTCCCTGACCAAGGCCCCTTTACCCCGATTGGTCAGTTTGGCCGGGCGGCCAGCTCTAGGAAGAGTCTTGGTGGTTCCAAACTTCTTCAATTTCAGAATGATGGAGGCCACTGTGTTCTTGGGGACCTTTCCCCAGATCTGAACCTCGACACAGTCCTTGCAAACATTTCTAAAAACCTGTTTTTGCTTTGTCATTATGGGGGTATTGTGATGTCATTATGGGGGTATTGTGATGTCATTATGGGGGTATTGTGATGTCATTATGGGGGTATTGTGATGTCATTATGGGGGTATTGTGATGTCATTACGGGGGGTATTGTGATGTCATTACGGGGGTATTGTTGATGTCATTACGGGGGGTATTGTGATGTCATTACGGGGGTATTGTGATGTCATTATGGGGGTATTGTGATGTCATTACGGGGGTATTGTGATGTCATTATGGGGGTATTGTGATGTCATTACGGGGGTATTGTGATGTCATTACGGGGGTATTGTGATGTCATTACGGGGGTATTGGGTATAGATATCTGAGAAAAATTATAATATTGAATCAATTTTAGAATAAGGCTGTAACGTAACAAATGTGGAAGAAAGTCAAAGGGGTCTGAATATTTCCGAAGGCGCTGAATTTTCCCCCCCAAAACATTATTGGTTACTGATTACTATGCGGTTGCATCAAACATACATTTTACAAATCTGCAATGTTTGAATTTCCCACTTTAATTACGGAACAAGTAAAAACATGATTTCCACCAGTCGACATTATAAATAGCAGCATCGTGACGCCGTAGAGGCCTGCAGCTCCGCGAAACACGAGGAGCAACATGACAACCCGATCTAAATAAACACGTCTTCATTTAAAGCCAAAACACACAGCACCACTTCATCTGACAGGCTATCGATAGGTAACCTCGTAGACGACGCAGCACCACTTCATCTGACAGCCTATCGATAGGTAACCTCGTAGACGACGCAGCACCACTTCATCTGACAGCCTATCAATAGGTAACCTCGTAGACGACGCAGCACCACTTCATCTGACAGCCTCTCGATAGGTAACCTCGTAGACGACGCAGCACCACTTCATCTGACAGCCTATCGATAGGTAACCTCGTAGACGATGCAGCACCACTTCATCTGATAGCCTATCGATAGGTAACCTCGTAGACGATGCAGCACCACTTCATCTGACAGCCTATCGATAGGTAACCTCGTAGACGACGCAGCACCACTTCATCTGATAGCCTATCGATAGGTAACCTCGTAGACGACGCAGCACCACTTCATCTGACAGCCTATCGATAGGTAACCTCGTAGACGACGCAGCACCACTTCATCTGACAGCCTATCGATAGGTAACCGCTTATACGACGCAGCACCACTTCATCTGACAGCCTATCAATAGGTAACCTCGTAGACGACGCAGCACCACTTCATCTGACAGCCTATCGATAGGTAACCTCGTAGACGACGCAGCACCACTTCATCTGACAGCCTATCGATAGGTAACCTCGTAGACGATGCAGCACCACTTCATCTGACAGCCTATCGATAGGTAACCTCGTAGACGACGCAATATCAGAGCCACGGACAGCGATCGGGGAAGTCTACACTTTGTATGTGACCCAAACTCTAACTTTACAGGAGGGTCCGGAGAAAGGTAGAGTGGGGTTAGGGGTTAGGGGTTAGGGTTAGGGGTTAGGGGTTAGGGGTTAGGGGTTAGAAAGGTAGAGTGGGGTTAGGGGTTAGGGGTTAGAAAGGTAGAGTGGGGTTAGGGTGAGGGTTAGGGGTTAGGGGTTAGGGGTTAGGGGTTAGGGTTAGGGTTAGGGGTAGAAAGGTAGAGTGGGGTTAGGGGTTAGGGGTTAGGGGTTAGAAAGGTAGAGTGGGGTTAGGGGTTAGGGGTTAGAAAGGTAGAGTGGGGTTAGGGTGAGGGTTAGGGGTTAGGGGTTAGGGGTTAGAAAGGTAGAGTGGGGTTAGGGGTTAGAAAGGTAGAGTGGGGTTAGGGGTTAGGGGTTAGAAAGGTAGAGTGGGGGTTAGGGTTAGGGTTAGGGGTTAGGGGTTAGGGGTTAGGGGTTAGAAAGGTAGAGTGGGGTTAGGGGTTAGGGGTTAGAAAGGTAGAGTGGGGTTAGGGTTAGGGGTTAGGGTGAGGGTTAGGGGTTAGGGTTAGGGGTTAGGGTTAGGGTTAGGGTTAGGGGTAGGGGTTAGGGGTAGGGGTTAGGGGTTAGAAAGGTAGAGTGGGGTTAGGGTGAGGGTTAGGGGTTAGGGGTTAGGGTTTAGGGGTTAGGGGTTAGGGGTTAGAAAGGTAGAGTGGGGTTAGGGTGAGGGTTAGGGGTTGAAAGGTTAGATGGGGTTAGGGTTAGGGGTTAGGGTAGAAAGGTTCGAGTGGGGTTAGGGGTTAGGGGTTAGAAGGTAGAGTGGGGTTAGGGGTTAGGGGTTAGGGGTTAGAAAGGTAGAGTGGGGTTAGGGTGAGGGTGAGGAGTTAGAAAGGTAGAGTGGGGTTAGGGTGACTCACACATGCTTGCGGTGGTTAGGGGTTAGGGTTAGGGTTAGGGTTAGGGGTTAGGGTTAGGGTTAGGGTTAGGGTTAGGGGTTAGGGGTTAGGGGTTAGGTTAGAGGGTTAGGGGTTAGGGGTTAGGGTTAGAAAGGTAGAGTGACTCACACATGCTTGCGGTGGTACTCTGTGATCCTGTCCATCAGGGTGTCTTGGTTTGGTATGTACTTGTTGTGAAGAAGGTGCTGAAAACTCTGGACCTCATCAAAGTCCCCGATCTCAGCTGTGGAGAGAAGAAGAGAGGACCGAGAAAGAGGAGAGAGAGAGGAGAGACGAGAGGGAGGAGAGAAGGGAGAGGAGAGACGAGAGGGAGGAGAGAAGGGAGAGGAGAGAAGGGAGAGGAGAGACGAGAGGGAGGAGAGAAGGGAGAGGAGAGAGGAGAGAGAGGGAGAGGGGAGGGAGGAGAGACGAGAGGGAGGAGAGACGAGAGGGAGGAGAGAGAGGGAGAGGAGAGAGGAGAGACCGAGAAAGAGGAGAGAGGAGAGACGAGAGGGAGGAGAGAAGGGAGAGGAGAGACGAGAGGGAGGAGAGAAGGGAGAGGAGAGAAGGGAGAGGAGAGACGAGAGGGAGGAGACGAGAGGGAGGAGAGACGAGAGGGAGAGAGAGACGAGAGAAAGAGGAGAGAGAGGGAGAGCAGAAATTAGGAGTCAGAAGGGAGATGGGAGGAGAGACGAGAGGGAGGAGAGAAGAGAGGGAGGAGAGAGGGGAGAGGAGAAGAGAGGGAGGAAAGACGAGAGGGAGGAGAGAGGGGAGAGGAGAGACGAGAGGGAGGAGAAGAGAGAGAGGGAGGAGAAGAGAGAGGGAGGAGAAGAGAGGGAGAAGAGACGAGAGGGAGGGAGGAGAAGAGAGAGGGAGAGAGAGACGAGAGGGAAGAGAGAGGGGAGAAGAGAGACGAGAGGGAGGAGAAGAGGGAGGAGAAGAGAGAGGGAGGAGAAGAGAGGAGAGAGAGAGGAGAGAGAGAGGGAGGAGAAGAGAGAGGGAGGAGAGACGAGACGGAGGAGAAGAGACGAGAGGGAGGAGAGAGGGGAGAGGAGTGTTACTGAATAACCAAGAGAAGAGTTTAATTCACACAGGCGTTTCCCCACTAGAGCCTGAACTGGCCAGTTATTCCCTCTGTATCAGGTATTCAGCAACAGTCTCTCCAGATTACCCAAAGGGGGTGATTTTTCTGACAGGTATTTTTATGTATCCAGAGAAATGGTTCAGCCTGAATGACAATGGCTCCTCTACGCATATTAACCGCCTCATCAACTCAGTTTGGAACTGGAGCCGGTACCCACTGGAGCCGGCCGGTACCCACTGGAGCCGGCCGGTACCCACTGGAGCCGGTACGTACCCACTGGAGCCGGTACGTACCCACTGGAGCCGGTACGTACCCACTGGAGCCGGTACGTACCCACTGGAGCCGGCCGGTACCCACTGGAGCCGGCCGGTACCCACTGGAGCCGGTACCCTCTGGAGCCGGTACCCTCTGGAGCCGGTACGTACCCACTGGAGCCGGTACGTACCCACTGGAGCCGGTACGTACCCACTGGAGCCGGTACGTACCCACTGGAGCCGGTACGTACCCACTGGAGCCGGTACGTACCCACTGGAGCCGGTACGTACCCACTGGAGCCGGTACGTACCCACTGGAGCCGGTACGTACCCACTGGAGCCGGCCGGTACCCACTGGAGCCGGCCGGTACCCACTGGAGCCGGCCGGTACCCACTGGAGCCGGCCGGTACCCACTGGAGCCGGCCGGTACCCACTGGAGCCGGCCGGGACCCACTGGAGCCGGCCGGTACCCACTGGAGCCGGCCGGTACCCACTGGAGCCGGCCGGTACCCACTGGAGCCGGCCGGTACCCACTGGAGCCGGCCGGTACCCACTGGAGCCGGCCGGTACCCTCTGGAGCCGGCCGGTACCCTCTGGAGCCGGTACCCTCTGGAGCCGGTACCCTCTGGAGCCGGTACCCTCTGGAGCCGGTACCCTCTGGAGCCGGTACCCTCTGGAGCCGGTACCCTCTGGAGCCGGTACCCTCTGGAGCCGGTACCCTCTGGAGCCGGTACCCTCTGGAGCCGGTACCCTCTGGAGCCGGTACTAAAATAAATCAGGAAGCTCTAACTATATTATAATATAAAGTATGCTCACACTGGACGATATGTGAGACCAGCAGAGCAGCACTGGTGTCGTTACAGGTCAGACGTCCACACGCCAAATCATGCTTTATCTGGAGAGCAAACAGGTACCTGAGAGAGAGAGAGGAGGAGAGAGAGAGAGGAGAAGGAGAGAGAGAGAGAGGAGGAGAAGGAGAGAGAGAGAGAGAGAGAGGAGAAGAGAGAGGAGAGGAGAAGAGAGAGAGAGAGAGAGGAGAGAGAGAGAGAGAGGAGGAGAGAGAGAGAGAGGGAGAGAGATGAGAAGGAGAGACAGAGAGAGGAGAAGGAGAGACAGAGAGAGAGGAGAAGGAGAGAGAGAGAGGAGAAGGAGAGAGAGAGGAGACACATGGTAACTATTAGCCTGTGTTTCCAGCTTCAGCGAGTTCTGCCCAGTCAGAAACCTGCTTTGTAATGGCAGAGCCTTGAAACCCCAACCCTCCTTACAGGGTCAGCTAACAGTCACATCAGATGCCTTGGCAGACAGTGAATCCACAAATAGCATGAGAATGTTGCCAAGCCATAAAACAGCTCTCCATCCATCTGATTGAATCCCCGAGCTGACAAGGTAAAAACCTGTTGTTCTGCCCTATATCTCTGATCACACATCAACACAGGCCAATATCTCTGATACCGATGACAAGCATACCCATAACATGATGCAGCCACCACCATGCTTGAATACCGATGACAAGCATACCCATAACATGATGCAGCCACCACCATGCTTGAATACCGATGACAAGCATACCCATAACATGACGCAGCCACCACCATGCTTGAATACCGATGACAAGCATACCCATAACATGACGCAGCCACCACCATGCTTGAATACCGATGACAAGCATACCCATAACATGACGCAGCCACCACCATGCTTGAATACCGATGACAAGCATACCCATAACATGACGCAGCCACCACCATGCTTGAATACCGATGACAAGCATACCCATAACATGACGCAGCCACCACCATGCTTGAATACCGATGACAAGCATACCCATAACATGACGCAGCCACCACCATGCTTGAATACCGATGACAAGCATACCCATAACATGATATAGCCACCACCATGCTTGAACAGTTCAAACCTCAAGTGTTATGTTGTGATTTGCCCCCCCCCCAAAAAAAATAACACTTTGTATTCAGGATTTAAAGTTAATTTCTTTGCCACGTTTTGTTGCAGTATTACTTTAGTTGTCTTGTTGCCAACAGGATACATGTTATGGTACATTTTTAATGTATTTTTTAATGTATTTTATTCCCTCAACAGTAGGTTACACTGCGTCTGATCCCTCAACAGTAGGTTACACTGCGTCTGATCCCACAACAGTAGGTTACACTGCGTCTGATCCCTCAACAGTAGGTTACACTGCGTCTGATCCCTCAACAGTAGGTTACACTGCGTCTGATCCCTCAACAGTAGGTTACACTGCGTCTGATCCCTCAACAGTAGGTTACACTGCGTCTGATCCCTCAACAGTAGGTTACACTGCGTCTGATCCCTCAACAGTAGGTTACACTGCGTCTGATCCCTCAACAGTAGCTTACACTGCGTCTGATCCCTCAACAGTAGGTTACACTGCGTCTGATCCCTCAACAGTAGGTTACACTGCGTCTGATCCCTCAACAGTAGGTTACACTGTGTCTGATCCCTCAACAGCGTCCCTCAACAGTAGGTTACACTGTGTCTGATCCCTCAACAGTAGGTTACACTGCGTCTGATCCCTCAACAGTAGGTTACACTGCGTCTGATCCCTCAACAGTAGGTTACACTGCGTCTGATCCCTCAACAGTAGGTTACACTGCGTCTGATCCCTCAACAGTAGGTTACACTGCGTCTGGTCCCTCAACAGTAGGTTACACTGCGTCTGATCCCTCAACAGTAGGTTACACTGCGTCTGATCCCTCAACAGTAGGTTACACTGCGTCTGATCCCTCAACAGTAGGTTACACTGCGTCTGATCCCTCAACAGTAGGTTACACTGCGTCTGATCCCTCAACAGTAGGTTACACTGCGTCTGATCCCTCAACAGTAGGTTACACTGCGTCTGATCCCTCAACAGTAGGTTACACTGCGTCTGATCCCTCAACAGTAGGTTACACTGCGTCTGATCCCTCAACAGTAGGTTACACTGCGTCTGATCCCTCAACAGTAGGTTACACTGCGTCCCCTCTTCTCTTGTTAAGGACATATTGACTCCCGTTAGAACTGCTGGAGATGCAAACACAGGAAGGAGGCTTCTGACCACTTCCTGTTACACTTCCTGTCCCTGTTTGTTTTGGCCTCTGAGTTGTAGGATACGCTGGACTCATGAGACATTGACCTCTGTAAACATCAGGAAAGAAAAAGCACTGTAACTCTACAGAATGGTGAAGTTATTTTCCCGTTGATGGTTCAGGGTGTGTACAGAATGGTGATGGTTCAGGGTGTGTACAGAATGGTGATGGTTCAGGGTGTGTACAGAATGGTGATGGTTCAGGGTGTGTACAGAATGGTGATGGTTCAGGGTGTGTACAGAATGGTGATGGATCAGGGTGTGTTCAGAAGGGTGATGGATCAGGGTGTGTTCAGAATGGTGATGGATCAGGGTGTGTTCAGAATGGTGATGGATCAGGGTGTGTTCAGAATGGTGATGGATCAGGGTGTGTTTGTTGAGAAGAAGAACAGGAAGACTCATCCACTCTCACCGTGTCAGCTCCTCCAGCAGCTGTGTGTCTGGAGGGAAGAACTTCACCACAAAACGAAGGATGGTGTTCTTAGGGCCTGTGGGGAGAGAGAGAGAGAGAGAGAGGAGAGAGAGACAGAGAGAGAGAGAGAGAGAGAGAGAGAGAGAGACAGAGAGAGAGAGAGAGAGAGACAGAGCATAATGTAGTTAAAAAGGGTTGTCCTCTCAGTACTATATTCCATTAATACTATACAGGGTTGTCCTCTCAGTACTATATTCCATTAGTACTATACAGGGTTGTCCTCTCAGTACTATATTCCACTTGTACTATACAGGACTGTCCTTTCAGTACTATATTCCACTAGTACTATACAGGGTTGTCCTCTCAGTACTATATTCCATTAGTACTATACAGGGCTGTCCTCTCAGTACTATATTCCACTAGTACTATACAGGGCTGTCCTCTCAGTACTATATTCCATTAGTACTATACAGGGCTGTCCTCTCAGTACTATATTCCATTAGTACTATACAGGGCTGTCCTCTCAGTATTCCATTAGTACTATACAGGGTTGTCCTCTCAGTACTATATTCCATTAGTATTATACAGGGTTGTCCTCTCAGTACTATATTCCATTAGTACTATACAGGGTTGCCCTCTCAGTACTATATTCCATTAGTACTATACAGGGTTGTCCTCTCAGTACTATATTCCATTAGTACTATACAGGGTTGTCCTCTCAGTACTATATTCCATTAGTACTATACAGGGTTGTCCTCTCAGTACTATATTCCATTAGTACTATACAGGGTCCTCTCAGTACTATATTCCACTAGTACTATACAGGGTTGTCCTCTCAGTACTATATTCCATTAGTACTATACAGGGTTGTCCTCTCAGTACTATATTCCATTAGTACTACACAGGGTCGTCCTCTCAGTACTATACAGGGTTGTCCTCTCAGTACTATATTCCATTAGTACTATACAGGGTTGTCCTCTCAGTACTATATTCCACTAGTACTATACAGGGTTGTCCTCTCAGTACTATATTCCACTAGTACTATACAGGGCTGTCCTCTGAGTACTATATTCCATTAGTACTATACAGGGTTGTCCTCTCAGTACTATATTCCATTAGTACTATACAGGGTTGTCCTCTCAGTGCTATATTCCACTAGTACTATACAGGGTTGTCCTCAGTACTATATTCCATTAGTACTATACAGGGCTGTCCTCTCAGTACTATATTCCATTAGTACTATACAGGGTTGTCCTCTCAGTACTATATTTCCTATACAGGGTCCTCTCAGTACTATATACATTTTACATTTACATTTTAGTCATTTAGCAGACGCTCTTATCCAGAGCGACTTACAGTAGTAAATGCATACATTTCATTTCATGCATTTTTTTTTTTTTTTTTTTTTTTTTTTTTGT
>NW_021822890.1:53692-93198 GCF_901001165.1 Salmo trutta | reverse complement strand
GGGAGGAGAGAGAGAGGGAGGGAGGGAGGGAGGGAGAGAGGGAGGGAATGAGAAAGAGAGGGAGAGAGGGGAGAGAGAGAGAGGGAGAGAGCGGGAGGGAGGGAGAGGGAGGGAGGGAGGGAGGAGAGAGAGAGAGAGAGAGAGAGAGAGCGGGAGGGAGGTAGGGAGAGAGAGAGGGAGAGGGAGAGAGAGAGAGAGGGAGGGAAAGAGAGAGAGGGAGAGAGAGGGAGGGAAGGGGAAGGGTGGAGATATGATGGGAGATGGTTTAATGCACATGAAGTCATAACATGCAGATATACACACACACACACACACACACACACATATATATTGTGTGTCTGTCTGTCTGTTCTCTATGTGTGTATATATTTTTGTCTTACCACCACAAGATGGGTTGGTACACTCCCTGGTCTCCTGGTGTGGTCCTTTACACTCTGCCCAGCCGTGCACCGATGCACTACACCTCCTCTGTCTCTGCTGGCTCCCTGTGGAACAGGTTTCACTGCACCTAGACCACGGAGCCCAGTCCAACCACTGGCCTTCCACTAGAGGAGAGAGACAGAGACAGCGAGAGAGGGGGAGAGAGATAGAGAGCGAGAGAGTGAGAGAAAGCGAGAGAAAGATAGAAAGAGAGTGAGAGAGGGGGAGAGTGAGAGGGAAGAGGGAAGGAGAGAGAGAGAGAGAGAGAGAGGAAGGGAGAGATATGTTAAATTAAAGAAGCATTGAAAGGAGGGGGGTTGAAATACAGAGACAGAAAACAAGAGAGACAGAAAGAGAGACAGATTGATAGATAGATAGATAGATAGATAGATAGATAGATAGATAGATAGATAGATAGATAGATAGATAGAGAAAAGACAATCGGGTTGGAGACAGCAGTATGACTGTTGTATATGTCAGACCTAGCTTGTGCTGCAACAGACTAACAACAAATCCAAACAACTACTGATTTCCTACCATCTTCATTATGGAATCAAATGCCAGACATGAAAGTGCAAAAGTGCCCACTTTTCAAAAGTAATTCAGCATGGCTATGTACTTCTATCAAGGTCTTGAGTTCGTTTTTTCTGTGGAGTTTGATTTCCCCCCACAATGTAGTTAGATTTGAAGAGTTTTTCAACCTATTCCATCTGGAGTTTTGGTGGAGGCTAAATCAAAAAGGAGGACAGCCTTTTAATCAAATCAAAGTTGAGCCGGTTAGAAGGCAGCAGATGAATACGGGATACTGAGCAATGGCACCAAAGCCTGATAACATCAACACACTGCTAATGAAAGCCCCCACTGTCCCCTTTGAGGACTAATCGAGGGACAAATTCCATCGCGGGTAGCTGGCAATGTTTACTTTTTAAATGAATGTATAAAATACACAAAAACAACATATATACACATATACACACACAAAGGTAGAAATACATACAGGCTAGACACATTTGACATAACCATCAAAGTCCTGCAGTTTTTTCCCCTCCAGTGATTTCCATATGTTTCTTTACATAACGTTAAGACTTCAGTGAACTCAGACACTCAGACATAGAGAGATGCTGTTGTTAATATAACACTTCACAGCACCAGGGAAAACACCACAGTCCTGAGTATCCAGTTATTAGCACTGTAAAGACAAGACACTTTTAAAATATATGAAAAGACAATGTGGCCTTCTGGGTAAATTACATATCCCAAGATAGCTGTGTGTGTGTGTGTGTGCGTGTCTGTGATGGCTGTCAAAACTCCTCTTTGTTTACATCCCGTCCTTGTCATTCAGATGGATGTTGATGCATTTAGACAAGTGTTTTATGATTTAATGTATTATTCATTCATTATTAATCTATTACAGTCCCTGGGACGATTCTCTCGCTCTCTCTTTCCCATGTTTATTGATATTGCATATTTTGATACAAAGCCTGTCAGTTTAGCAGTTCCCTACATGACAGATGACACTCGGGGAAGCCAGTGCCAGGACATCTGATTGATATCATTGTGTTGTTGCGAACATTGGTAAATAGGAGCTGAATGAGTTAAAACATTGGTAAATAAGTGTTGAATGAGGTCAACAATTTGTAAATAGGGGTTGAATGAGGTAAAACATTGTTAAATAGGGGTTGAATGAGGTAGAACATTAGTAAACAGGGTTTAAATGAGGTAAAACATTGGTAAATAGGGTTTAAATGAGGTAGAACATTAGTAAACAGGGTTTAAATGAGGTAAAACATTGGTAAATAGGGTTTAAATGAGGTAGAACATTGACAAATGGGGGTTGAATGAGGTAGAACACCACAGTCCTGAGTATCCAGTTATTAGCACTGTAAAGACAATACACTTTTAAAATATATGAAAAGACAATGTGGCCTTCTGGGTAAATTACATATCCCAAGATATCTGTGTGTGTGTGCGTCTGTGATGGCTGTCAAAACTCCTGTTAAATAGGGGTTGAATGAGGTAGAACATTGGTAAACAGGGTTTAAATGAGGTAAACCATTGGTAAACAGGGTTTAAATGAGGTAGAACATTGAAAAATAGGGGTTGAATGAGGTAGAACATTGGTAAATCGGGTTAGTAACATTACCCCTACCTACAGTACATGTACATATTACCTCGACTAACCTGTACCCCGCACATTGACTCGGTACCGGTACCACCTGTATATAACCTCGTTATTGTTATTTTATTGTTGCTCTTTTATTTTTTACTACTTATTTTCTTAACTCTTATTTTTCTTAAAACCTCATTGTTGATTAGGGGCTTGTAAGTAAGCATTTCACCGCAAGGTCTACTGCACTTTTGGTATTCGGCACATGTGACCAAAAATTTTTTTTGACTTGATTTGGTTGAAAAAGCCTAAACTCAACAAAAAAATAAACATCCCTTTTTCAGGACCCTGTCTTTCAAAGATAATTCGTAAAAATCCAAATAACTTCACAGATCTTCATTGTAAAGGGTTTAAACCCTGTTTCCCATGCTTGTTCAATGAACCATAAATAATTAAGGAATACGCACCTGTGGAACGGTCGTTAAGACACAAACAGCTTACAGACGGTAGACAATTAAGGTCACAGTTATGAAAACTTAGGACACTAAAGAGGCCTTTCTACTAACTCTTAATACCACCAAAAGAAAGACACCCAGGGTCCCTGCTCATCTGTGCAAACGTGCCTTAGGCATGCTGCAAGGAGGCATGAGACTGCAAATGTGACCTGAGCAAGAAATTGCAATTTCCGTACTGTGAGACGCCTAAGACAGCACTACAGGGAGACAGGACAGACAGCTGATCGTCCTCGCAGTGGCAGACAACGTATATCAACACCTGCACAGGATTGGTACATCCGAACATCACACCTGTGGGACAGGTACAGGATGGCAACAAAAACTGCCCGAGTTACACCAGGAACGCAAAATCCCTCCATCAGTGCTCAGACTGTCCGCAATAGGCTGAGAAAGGCTGGACTGAGGGCTTGTAGGCCTGTTGTAAGGCAGGTCCTCACCAGACATCACCGGCAACAACGTCGCCTATGGGCACAAACCCACCGTCGCTGGACCAAACAGGACTGGCAAAAAGTGCTCTTCACTGATGAGTCGCGGTTTTGTCTCACCAGGGGTGATGGTCAGATTCGCGTTTATCGTTGAATGAATGAGCGTTACACCGAGGCCTGTACTCTGGAGCGGGATCGATTTGGAGGTGGAGGGTCCGTCATGGTCTGGGGCAGTGTGGCACAGCATTATTGGACTGAGCTTGTTGTCATTGCAGGCAATCTTAACGAGGTGTTACAGGGAAGACATCCTCCTCCCTCATGTGGTACCCTTCCTGAAGGCTCATCCTGACATGACCCTCCAGCATGACAATGCCACCAGCCATACTGCTCGTTCTGTGCGTGATTTCCTGCAAGACAGGAATGTCAGTGTTCTGCCATGGCCAGAGAAGAGCCCGGATCTCAATCCCATTGAGCACGTCTGAGACCTGTTGGATCGGAGGGTGAGGGCTAGGGCCATTCCCCCTAGAAATGTCTGGGAACTTGAAGGTGCATTGGTGGAAGAGTGGGGTAATATCTCACAGCAAGAACTGGCAAATCTGGTGCAGTCCATGAGGAGGAGATGCACTGCAGTACTTAATGCAGCTGATAGCCACACCAGATACTGACTGTTACTTTGATTTTGACCCCCCCCCCCTTTGTTCAGGGACACATTATTCCATTTCTGTTAGTCACATGTCTGTGGAACTTGTTCAGTTTATGTCTCAGTTGTTGAACCTTGTTATGGTAATACAAATATTTACACATATTAAGTTTACTGAAAATAAATGCAGTTGACAGCGAGAGGACATTTCTTTTTTTGCTGAGTTTATTTGGAGCTTCATGAATATAAGGTAGGGACTTTGTAAGACCAGAGAGAAGAGAACCCCCGACTGTAGCTCCAGCAACAATTGTTGTACAAGAACATGTAATGCATATGACACTTCATCAACTGTACGTTCAAGAGCATGTCACTGCACAGTAATTTAAACAAAGCACTATTCCACAGTCTGAACGGTTGGTTAAGAAGGGTACGTTCAGAGAAGGCAATGTTTCGTGGACTGGCTAAGTGTTCAGGTGTGTGTGTTAAGGCTAAACTCATCTTGTGCAGACATCAGTGACTTTAGCTAAAAAGCTCTGTCACATTAAGTAAATATGATGAACGCCTACTGCGGTGTGTGTGTGTGTGTGTGTGTGTGTGTGTGTGTGTGTGTGTGTGTGTGTGTGTGTGTGTGTGTGTGTGTGTGTGTGTGTGCGTAGGGTCAATTCAGTTGTGAGAGACAAGTGTTTTTTGAATGAGCAGCCATCAACATGGGCCAGGTGGAACCATCATCATTACTCAAACTCACCAACCAACAGAAGAGAAAGAGGGGAGTTTCCCATGCCAATAAAGCCCTTGAACTGAGAGAGAGAGAGAGAGAGAGAGAGAGACAAAGAGAGAGAAAGAAAGAGAGAGAAAGAGAGAGAGAGCGAGAGAAAGATAGCGAGAGAGCGAGAGAGAGAGAGAAAGAGAGAGAGAGAAAGAGAGAGACAGAGAGCGAGCAGCTGGGATTGAGGCTAGACGCCTAGAAAAGACAACTGAGGCATGATACACAGCTGAACTCATTGTACGCCAGTGTGTGAGAGAGAGAGACAGACAGACAGAAAAATAGATGCATGTAAGGCAGCAACATAGGCTAGACTGTTACACTAAGGACAATGACACTAATTCCTTTTCCTGGTTTTAGCCCGGCACGCACACAAACACACACATACAAATATCAGTGCACACATGTAAAGATATAAACTTCAGCACACACACACACTCTGTCTCTCTCTCTTTCTCATTTCTCTTCCTCTCTCTCGTTTTTCTTCCCCCCTCTCTCTCATAGTCTGGCTCTCGCTATCTCTTTCTCTCTCTCCCTCTCTCTCCTTATGTATCTCTCCCTCTTTCCAACAGCATGTTTAAACAGCCCAGCAGGCATACTACAGTAGATTAAGACTTGTCTTCCTCCTGTCCCCCTCTTCCCTGTCTGCCTGCCCGTCTGCCTGCCCGTCTGCCTGCCCGTCTGCCTGCCTGCCTGCCCGTCTGCCTGTCTGCCTGCCTGCCTGCCCGTCTGCCTGCCTGCCTGCCTGCCCGTCTGTCTGCCCGTCTGCCTGCCCGTCTGCCTGCCCGTCTGCCTGCCAGTCTGCCTGTCTGCCTGTCTGTCTGCCTGCCTGTCTGTCTGCCCGTCTGTCTGCCCGTCTGCCTGCCCGTCTGCCTGCCGGTCTGCCTGCCTGCCTGTCTGTCTGCCTGTCTGCCCGTCTGTCTGCCCGTCTGTCTGCCCGTCTGCCTGCCCGTCTGCCTGCCCGTCTGTCTGCCTGTCTGCCCGTCTGCCTGGCCGCCTGCCTGCCTGCCTGCCTGCCTGTCTGTCTGTCTGTCTGTCTGTCTGTCTGTCTGTCTGTCTGTCTGTCTGTCTGCCTGTCTGCCTGCCTGTCTGCCTGTCTGCCTGTCTGCCCGTCTGTCTGCCCGTCTGCCTGCCGGTCTGCCTGTCTGCCTGCCTGCCCGTCTGTCTGCCCATCTGCCTGCCCGCCCGTCTGCCTGTCTGCCTGCCTGCCTGTCTGTCTGTCTGTCTGTCAGTCTGCCTGTTTAACTGTGTTTAAACATTCCCTTCATTAGGGAGATGATTTGTGTCCGTAGCTGGGATGATAAGACACTAAATGGGCTTATCCACTGATTTATTATTAACACAGACAGACTGTACCCTGACAATAACACAGACAGACTGTACCCTGACAATAACACAGACAGACTGCACCCTAACAATAACACAGACAGACTGCACCCTGACAATAACACAGACAGACTGCACCCTGACAATAACACAGACAGACTGTAGCCTGACAATAACACAGACTGTACATGACAATTACACACAGGCCGGACGTCGCCTGACAATAAGACACATACTGTTGCCTGACAATAACACACAGACAAACTGTAGCCAGCCTAAAAATAACAGATACTGTAACCAGACAGTAGACTCCAGCCAGACGATAACACAGAGACTGTAGCCATACAGTAGACTGTAGCTTACGATAACACAGAGACGGTAGCCAGGCAGTAGACTGTAGCCAGACAATAACACAGAGACTGTAACCAGATGATAACACAGAGACTGTAGCCATACAGTAGACTGTAGCTTACGATAACACAGAGACTGTAGCCAGACAATAACACAGAGACTGTAACCAGACGATAACACAGAGACTGTAGCCAGACAATAACACAGACTGTAGCCAGACAGCAGACTGTAGCCAGACAGCAGACTGTAGCCAGACAGTAGACTGTAGCCAGATATTAACAGAGACTGTTGCCAGACAGTAGACTGTAACCAGACAATAACACAGAGACTGTAGCCAGACAGTAGACTGTAGCCATATATTAACAGAGACTGTAGCCAGACATTAGACTGTAGCTTGACAATAACACAGAGACTGTAACCAGACATTAGACTAGAGCCAGACAATAACACAGTAGACAGCCAGACAGTAATCTCAGCCAGACAGTAGACTGTAGCTTGACAATAACACAGAGAATGTGGCCAAACAGTAAACTGGAGCCAGACAGTAGACTGGAGCCAGACAATAACAGAGAGACTGTAGCCAGACATTAGACTGGAGCCAGACAATAACAGAGACTGTAGCCAGACAGTAGACTGGAGCCAGACAATAACACAGAGACTGTAGCCAGACAGTAGACTGGAGCCAGACAATAACACAGTGGACTGTAGCCAGACAATAACACAGAGACTGTAGCCAGACAGTAGACTGTAGCCAAACCATAACACAGAGACTGTAGCCAGACAGTAGACTGTAGCCAGACAGTAGACTGGAGCCAGACAGTAGACTGAAGCCAGACAATAACAGAGACTGTAGCCAGACATTAGACTGGAGCCAGACAATATCACAGAGAGTGTAGCCAGACAATAACACAGTGGACTGTAGCGAGACAATAACACAGAGACTGTAGCCAGACATTAGACTGGAGCTAGACAATAACAGAGACTGTAGCCAGACAGTAGACTGGAGCCAGACAATAACACAGAGACTGTAGCCAGACAGTAGACTGTAGCCATACAATGACACAGAGACTGTAGCCAGACAATAGACTGGAGCCAGACCATAACACAGTAGACTGTAGTCAGACAATAGACTGGAGCCAGACAATAACACAGTAGACTGGAGCCAGACAGAAGAGTGTAGCCAGACAATAACACAGTAGACTGTAGTCAGGCAGAAGACTGGAGCCAAACAAGGTAACAGGTCATCTCAAAGAGACAATGATTTATTATCCTCTTGATAAGGTAATAGGTCATCTCAAAGAGACAATGATTTATTATCCTCTTGATAAGGTAATAGGTCATCTCAAAGAGACAATGATTTATTATCCTCTTGATAACGTAATAGGTAATCTCAAAGAGACAATTATGTATCACTCCTCTTGACAAGATAACAGGTAATTTCAAAGAAACAATGATGTATCACTCCTCTTGACAATGTAACAGGTAATCTCAAAGAGAATGATTCATCACTCCTCTTGACAAGGTAATAGGTAATCTCAAAGAGACAATGATGTATCCGTCCTCTTGACAGGGTAATTGGTAATCTCAAAGAGATAGGGGCTGGACCACAGCACTCAAACACTGTGGTAACCCAAAAGAGAGGGAACTAAAGAAAAAAAAGAAGAAAAAAATGAAAGAAATTCCGAACCTAAGCAGAGGTTTGAAACTGAGGTTTCTATTATGGGACCTAAGAGGAGAGATGGATGCAGACTAGCGGAAGAAGAATGGAGATTTTAGCCTGATCATAGTGAACAAGACTGGACAGGAGAGGACAGATGTAGACTTGAGTGCTATGACAGTAGTGATATAGATATATGGGATGACAGAGAGAGAGAGATAATTGTATTGAGAGAGAGGGAGAGCAAGACAGAGAGAGGAAGAGAGAGAGAAAGAGAGAGGAAGAGAGAGAGAGGAAGAGAGAGGAAGAGAAAGCGAGTGAGAGCGAGAGAGAGAGAGAGAGAGAAGAAGAGAGAGAGGAAGAGAGAGGAAGAGAGAGAGGAAGAGAGAGGAAGAGAGAGAAGGACAGAGGTGTATATAGCGTGTACAGTGCATTCAAAAAGTTTTCAGACCCTTTTCTAATTCCACATTTTGTTACGTTACAGCCTTAATCTAAAATGGATTAAATAGTTTTTCGCCACATCAATCTACACACAATACCCCATAATGACAAAGCAAAATACATGTTTCATTATTTTATCAAATTTAAAAAATATATGATAACTGAAATATTACCTATACATAAGTATTCAGACCCTTTACTCAGTACTTTGTTGAAGCACCTTTGGCAGCAATTACAGCCTCAAGTCTTCTTGGGCATGATGTTACAAACTTGGAACACCTGTATTTGGGGAGTTTCTCCCATTCTTCTCTGCAGATCCTCTCAAGCTCTGTCAGGTTGGATGGGGAGCGTAGCTGCACAGCTATTTTCTGGTCTCTCTGTTCGATTGGGTTCGGGCTCTGGCTGGGCCACTCAAGGACACTGCGTTGTCTTGGCTGTGTGCTTAGGGTCATTGTCGTATAGGAAGATGAACCTTCGCCCCAGGCTGAGGACCTGAGCATTCTGGAGCAGGTTTTTAATCAAGGATCTCTCTGTACTTTGCTCTGTTCATCTTTCCCTCGATCCTGACTAGTCTCCCAGTCTCTGCCGCTGAAAAACATCCCCACAGCATTATGCTGCCACCACCATGCTTCCCCGTAGGGATGGTGCCAGCTTTCCTCCAGACGTGACGCTTGGCATTCAGGCCAAAGTGATCAATCTTGGTTTCATCAGACCAGAGAATCTTGTTTTTCATGGTCTGAGACTCTGTTGGTGCCTTTTGGCAAACTCCAAACGGGCTGTCGTGTGCCTTTTACTGAGGAGTGGCTTCCGTCTGGCCACTCTACCATAAAACCCTGATTGGTGGAGTGCTGCATAGATGGTTGTCCTTCTGGAAGGTTCTCCCATCTCCACAGAGGAACTCTGAGGCTATGTTAGAGTGACCATCCGGATCTTGGTCACCTCCCTGACCAAGGCCCTTCTCCTCCGATTGCTCAATTTGTCCGGGCGGCCAGCTCTAGGAAGAGTCTTGATGGTTCCAAACTTCTTACATTTAAGAATGATGGAGGCCACTGTGTTCCTGGGGACCTATAATGCTGCATAAATGTTTTTGTATCCTTCCCCAGATCTGTGGCTCGACACAATCCTGTCTCGGAACTTTACGGAAAATTCATTCGACTTTATGGCTTGGTTTTTGCTCAGACATGCACTGTCAACTGTGGGACATTATATAGACAGGTGTGTGACTTTCCAAATCCAATCAATTCAATTTACCACAGGTGGACTCCAATCAAGTTGTAAAAACATCTCAAGGATGATAAATGGAAACAGAATACACCTGAGCTCAATTTGGAGTCTCATAGCAAAGGGCTTGAAAACTTATGTAAATCGGGTATTTCTGTTCAAAATTCTAAAAACCTGTTTTTACTTTGTCATTATGGGGTATTGTGTATAGATTGATGAGGAAACATTTTCCTTAAATCAATTTTAGAATAAGGCTGTAACGTAACAAAATGTGGAAAAAGTCAAGAGGTTTGAATACTTTCCGAATGCTCTGTACATGAGATGGTACTGTATAAGACAATAAATATTATGTTGCAGAGTTTGGTCTAGATCTCAGGCTTCCACAAAAGGAGAAACAGAGGGACAGACTGATGGATAGACAGAGAGATAGACAGACAAAGAGACAGATAGAGGTGTATATGTACATGAGATGGTACTAACCGGGACAAACTGCTATGTTGCAGAGTTTTGTCTGTTTCTCAGGCCCTCCACAGAGCTTGGCCCCTCCTCCGCTCTCACAGTTTCTGGTTCGGGTCCTGGAGCCCCGCCCACACGTGACAGAACACAGGCTCCATGACGACCACTCCTCCCACAGCCCATGCACTGCAACACCCAGAGTCAGACAGGCACACACAGCCAATTGGGATGAGCGAATGAGAGATAGGAGGCGGGTCAAGCTGTCATAGACAACGAGACTAGACAATGAACGAAGAGGAGTGACTTCCTGACACAACCAATAGGGTTGGAGAGTGTGAGCCTGGAGGCGGGATCATAACTCCTGTCAGCAAAGGGGGTTAGAGGATGAGAAAGAAAGTGAGTAAATGAACACTAGCACACCTCTCAAAATAACCAACAAATAGCACACCTCGCCCTCGCCACCTCTCCATATAGTACAAACCAGGAAAGAACACACCCCAAGCTACTCCAAAACCAGAAGCTCCGCCTCCACCTCCAGCTGTTTGGATAGACTGGGATGCGTTCAGTAGGGCACAACATTGAAGTGCATTCAGATAGAAATATAATATGTAGAACAGACAAGCCAATCATACAGAGTGTGAGGAATCGTGTCAGCTCTATCCATGGTACAGTACTTTTATCGGCAACGTTCAGTATTTTGCACCCTCTTGAAGGAAACCCTGTTGTTAGAGAATTAATGGCATATTAGAAAGTCAGGTTAGGAAATGAACATAAAAAAGACATCTGATTTCATGGATTTATGCACAGTAAGTATGACATGATCATAAAATACATTTCATATTGATTACTCAATACTTCTTGCTCATTAAAATGTAATACTGAGGGCACAGCACTATCAGACTCTGATCAGCAGTATGATAAAAATGTATCAACTTGTTCATTAAAATGGTGTGATGCCTTCTACTATATATCTCTAAATAAACATCTTAATAGATATGAAATAAGAGCCTGGGCCAGTATTCATAAAGCCTTTCAAAATAGGAATACTGATCTAGGATCAGTATTATCTTCTACAGCACAATGAATAAGAGGTTAAACTGATCCTACATCAGTGTTGTGAAAACGGTGCCCTGGTTTTTGAGAGGAAGCTCTCTTGTTCTCTTGTAGAAGCTGCTTAATGGACACAGATCTAGGATCAGGTTACCGTTCCAAATCCTTTGCCAATAGGATGCATAATACAACTGACCTGAGATCAGTATCTAGGAGCAAAGTTCTTTGTGAAGTGGGATCATAGAGTTGTAAAGAGGGCTCATCTTTGAAATCGTCTAAAATGGGCTTTGTGGCAATTGAGTTCTCTATTCAACTATTCATGGAAGTGGAAGTCAGTGGTGTGACAGTGGTGAGATATTGCATGCTGGGGGTGAAGTGCTGAGGAACCAGAACAGCACAATGTGGAGGAACACAGCACAGCAGCATACCTACCGCAATACACAGCCAACCAGTAAGAGAAATAAACAGACATGCATGTGTTGGCACACATATGACACCACATGCCCACAGGCAATAGACCAACAGACATATTGTGTGTGCACAGAAGCACACACATACAGATCACTGTAAGCAGTCCAGTTGTTAAGAACGGAGGGAGAAATAATTACAGGGAGAGAATGAGCGCGAGGATTGACCGAAAACAGCTTCTGGACATCAGAACAGCGATCACTACATCAGAACAGCGATCACTACATCAGAACAGCGATCACTACATCAGAACAGCGATCACTACATCAGAACAGCGATCACTACATCAGAACAGCGATCACTACATCAGAACAGCGATCACTACATCAGAACAGCGATCACTACATCAGAACAGCGATCACTAACCTTCATTTGGATGAAGATTTCTACTTTAACGAGTCGTCAGCTGTGGATGTACTGCTCCTCCCGGACCAGGCCCTAATCCCCGGAGAGAGGCAGGCTCCATGACAAGACTACGCTGGTGAGTAAATAAACCGCCTCTACCCTTTGTTCTATTGGCGAACAAACTGGACGAGCTCCGTTCCAGACTCTCCTATCAACAGGACCTGAAGAAATATAATATTCTATGTTACTTGGAGTCGTGGCTGCACAAGGACATGGATAATATAAATCTAGCTGGTTTTTCTACACATCGTTAACCTCTACAGGATCCGTGACCCCCCCCCCCCCTTCCACGGGACTGTTGAGCTGACGTGTGCTAATGTGACTAGCATGAGGTTGTAAGTAACAAGAACATTTCCCAGGACATAGAAATATCTGATATGGGCAGAAAGCTTATATCCTTGTTAATCTAACTAAGCTATTACAGTGAAAGAATACTATGCTATTGTTTGAGGAAAGTGCACAGTTATGAACTTGAAAATGTATCAATAAACCAATTAGGCACATGTGGGCAGAATTCATTGGATCAGTCTAAAACTTTGCACATACACTGCTGCCATTTGGTGGCCAGAATCTAAATTGCGCCTAAACTGGAATAATACATTGTGGCCTTTCTCTTGCACTTCAAAAATGTTTTTTTTTTATTTGTATTATCTTTTACCAGATCTAATGTGTTATATTCTCCTACATTAATTTCACATTTCCACAAACTTCAAAGTGTTTCCTTTCAAATGGTATCAATAATATGCATATCCTTGCTTCAGGTCCTGAGCTACAGGCAGTTAGATTTGAGTATGTCATTTTAGGCGAAAAAAGCGTCTTAAGAGGTTTTAAGACCGAACGGCAGCTTCAGGTAAAGTTCAGGGGGAGATGAGTGTCTCTTTGTTAACAACAGCTGGTGCGGAATCCCTATTCACCACCGCAAACCCATGCTGGCACTAAGACAGCACTCAATGAGCTGTATAGGGCCATAAGCCAACAAGAAAATGCACATCCAGAGGCGGCGCTCCTAGTGGCCGGGGATTTTAAAGCAGCGTCTCATCTACTTTTTACCAGCACGTCACCTGTGCAAATAGAGGCAAAAAAAACATCTAGATCACCTTAACTCCACACACAGAGACGCATAGAAAGCTCTCCCTCGGCTTCCATTTGGCAAATCTGACCATAACGCTATGCTCCTGATTCTTGCTTACAAGTAAAAACTCAAACAGGAAGTACAAGTGACGTGGTCAATGCGGAAGTGGTCCGATGAAGTGGATGCTATGCTACAGGAACTATTTTGCTAACACAGACCGGGATACATCCAATAAGATTGAGGAGTTTACCACACCAGTCACAGCTTCATTAATAAGTACATCGAAAACTTAAAATCAAATCAAATTGATTGGTCACATACACATGGTTAGCAGATGTTAATGCGAGTGTAGCGAAATGCTTGTGCTTCTAGTTCCGACTATGCAGTAATATCTAACAAGTAATCTAACAAATTCACAACAACTACCTTATACACACAAATACACAAATACACGTCCCCCTGACCGTACGTACACATCCCATCCAGAAGCCATGGATTACAGGCAACATCCACACTGAGCTAAAGGCTAGAGCTGCCACTTTCAAGGAGCGGGACACTAATCCGGAAGCTTACAAGAAATCTCACTACAACCTCTGACGAGCCATCAAACATTCAAAACGTCAATACAGGAGTAAAATCAAATCCTACTAAGCTGGCTCTGATGCTCGTCGGATGTGGCAGGGCAAACTCTCACAGATTACCAGCCGCCACGAGTTTTCACCCACGACTGGGTGGACGAGCACGACTCCATCACCATCATTAAGTTTGCTGATGACACGGTGGTAGATGGCCTGATCACCAATGACAGCCTACAGGGAGGATGTCAGTGGCCTGGAAGTGTGATGCCAGGTGTACAACCTCTCCCTCCATGTCAGCAAGACAAAAGAGCTGATCGTGGACTATAGGAAACGGAGGGCCGAGCACGCCCCCATCCACATCGATGGGGCTGTAGTGGAGCGGGTCGAGAGCTTCAAGTTCCTCTGTGTCCACATCACTAAGGAATTATTCTGGTCCACACATACCAACACAGTCGTGAAGAACGCACGACCAAACACCTTTTCCCCATCAGAAGGCTGAAAAGATTTGGCATGAATCCTCAGATCCTCAAAAAGTTATACAGCTGCACCTTTAAAAGCACCTTGACTGGCTGCATCACTGTTTGGTATGGCAACCACTTGGCATCCAACCTCAAGGTGCTACAGAGGGCAATGCATTTGGCCAAGTACTGGGGCTGAGCTCCCTGCCATCCAGGACCTCTATACCAGGCGGTGTCAGAGGAAGGCACTAAAAATTGTCAAAGATTCCGGCGACCCAGGTCATAGACTGTTCCCTCAGCTATCTTACAGCAAGCGGTACTGATGCACCAAGTCTGGAACCAACAGGACCCTGAACAGTTCCTACCCCCATACCATAAGGCTGTTAAAGAGTTAGTCTGGGTAGCTATTGGTTAACTATTTAACTATCTGTATTGACCCTTTTTGCACTAACTCCTTTGACTCATAACATATGCGCCTGTTACTGTCTATTATCTATACTGTTGTCTAGTCACTTTACCCCTACCTACTGTATACTGCTGTTACTGTCTACTATCTATCCTTTACCCCTACCTACAGTATACTGCTGTTATTGTCTATTATCTATCCTGTTGTCTAGTCACTTTACCCCTACCTACAGTATACTGCTGTTACTGTCTATTATCTATCCTTTACCCCTACCTACACTATACTGCTGTTACTGTCTATTATCTATCCTTTACCCCTACCTACAATGTACTGCTGTTACTATCTATTATCTATCCTTTACCCCTACCTACAGTATACTGCTGTTACTGTCTATTATCTATCCTGTTGTCTAGTCACTTTACCCCTACCTACAGTATACTGCTGTTACTGTCTATTATCTATCCTTTACCCCTACCTACAGTATACTGCTGTTACTGTCTATTATCTATCCTTTACCCTTACCTACAGTATACTGCTGTTACTGTCTATTATCTATCCTTTACCCCTACCTACAGTATACTGCTGTTACTGTCTATTATCTATCCTTTACCCCTACCTACAGTATACTGCTGTTACTGTCTATTATCTATCCTGTTGTCTAGTCACTTTACCCCTACCTACAGTATACTGCTGTTACTGTCTATTATCTATCCTTTACCCCTACCTACACTATACTGCTGTTACTGTCTATTATCTATCCTGTTGTCTAGTCACTTTACCCCTACCTACACTATACTGCTGTTACTGTCTATTATCTATCCTGTTGTCTAGTCACTTTACCCCTACCTACACTATACTGCTGTTACTGTCTATTATCTATCCTGTTGTATAGTCACTTTACCCCTACCTACATACATATATACCTCAATTACCTCATACCCCTGCACATCAACTCGGTACTGGTACCCCGTCTATATAGCCAAGTTATTGTTCATTATTTTGTATTTATTTATTCCTTGTGTTATTATTTTTCTCTCAGCATTGTTGGGAAGGACATTTCACTGTTAGTCTACACCTGTTGTTTACAAAGCATGTGAAAAATACGATTTCATTTGATGATTTTAATGGAAGGATAGATAGAGAGGGAGAGGGAGAAGCAGGGGAACAAAGACATGGATTAGAGAGTATGAATGGACTGCATTGCAGGAATATGACATTTGAGGACACAAATGCAGAAGCGAAGGAAAAGATAATATGAATGAAAGAGTGGAATGAAAATAAAGAGATGGAGAAAGGGGGATGGATCAAGATATTTGCAGTCGAATGAGTCAGAGATTTTGGAGGAGTGCGTAGGGAGAAAACTTTGTTAAAAGACAGATGGAATCGACACAGAAAATGAGTGCAAGACTGGAGGGAGGGATGTTGAAAGACATAAAAAGAAAGAGAGTAGTAGAGGGAAAGGGAGAGAGAAACAGAGAGATAGTGAGATACAGAGAGAAGGAGAAAGAGGAGGAGTAAGAGAGAGAGAGAACAAGAGGGAGATATATGTATCTGGATAGCTGGCTCTTTGCTGAGCAAAGCTGGAGCGAGAGATGTTGAAAGAGATGGAGAGAATGAAAAAATGATAGAGAGAGGGAGCTGGCCCTGTACGTGCTGAGGGTGGAAGGACGCTGGAGTGTGAATAAAACATGCTGATGAATAATTAACTAACTCAGCTGTAGAGAGCAAAGCTCAGAGGAGATACAGAGGGGGGAGAGAGATGGAGAGAGGGAGAAAGAGATAGATAGAGAGAGAGGGAGAGAGAGATAGAGAGAATGAACAAGAGAGTGAGAGAGAGAGAGGAGGGGTAGGGAAGGGTGATGAGAGTAAGGAGATGAGGAATGTGAGATGAATAGGATGATTATTGATGTAATCAACAATTAGAAAAAGAAAAAGAGATACATTAGACAGGATAATAATAGAGGGAGAGAGAGAGAGAGAGAGAGAGATGAGGAGGGAGGGAGAGAGATGAGGATAGAGAGAAGGGAGAGAAATACCTTTTTGACAACATGAATATCAGCCAGTGGAAGCTGCTGAGGGGAGGACGGCTCATAATAATGGCCGGAATGGGGTGAATGGAATGGCATCCACGTTCTCCAATCCAGCCATTCCACTGATATCAGCATAGTGTGTTTAGCCATGGAAACCAGCCAAACAGTTGGTTGTAATCATCCTCTAAGACAGCCAATGTCACATAGATACAGAGTTTATATGATCACTGCTTTTTTATATAATCAACTAACTCCATCCCGAGATAGGATGAAGAAATATTGAGCTGCACAAACTTCAGCAAACTTCTCAGACTAAAGTGATGATCTGAGGACTCTATACTTGGTTTATTCATCTAAAAGGAATCGGGCTCGCTCATATGCACTAGGAACATCTTGAAGAGAGAGCAGTGGAAAATCCAATCAATTACTAGAGCTAAAGCTATGAACAGGCTTTGGAGCGAGTAGGACAGAGAGAGTGTTAGAAAGGATGTATTCCATGCCAATAAAGCAGCGTGTGATTCTGTAAGAAGATATTATAGAGGAGATAAAGGTAAGAGATCTAGAAATGAGAGAAGAGAGAGAGTGGGATTGGCACACAGACAGATATTATAAACTGAACAGACAAAAGAAAGCATTCAAGTTCTGTCAGACTGTGTAGGCAACCAAACATCCATAGAGGTTAGATGTCATGGTAGAGTAGGTGCGTAGGTGCTCAAAACCACTACCACACACACACACAACGCGCACGCAGGGAAACACACGCAGACAGTTTCCAGGACGAGAGTATGGGGACCTCCATAGGAGTTAACATCACAAAACGGCCCTCTACCACCACTGCATGACAGGGTAAAAATACTGGGGTAAAGTGAGGGTTATTACACTGTAGCAGCACCTATTGGTCAAATAGAGAATTTACCCCACTAGCCCGGAACATCATTGATCACTGCGCAAACCAAGGAAGTGAAATACTATCCAGAGACACGCACACACACACGCACGCACGCACACACACACACACACACACACACACACACACACACACACACACACACACACACACACACACACACAAATAGCCTGGTGTATTTCTCTGACACATAAAACCAGAGCTTATGCATATGTAAATGTACCCAGAGAGCACGTAACCACGGCAACAAGAAAAAGCAAGGCCAAGGGTCATATAAGAGAAAAAAACTAAACAATGCAGAAAGCCCAGTAGCTCTATGAAGAAACATGTTGGCAAAAGAACACGACACACACACACACACACACACACACACACACACACACACACACACACACACACACACACACACACACACAGACAATGCACAGACCTATGCTCACCACCATGATAACGATCAATTTGGACATCTCGAGATGGCAGACGGCCCTTCTTACAGTAACACAAACAAACACAGACACAGGTTCACTTTCTCTCACGATCGATCGCTTATCTACCTCAAGAACTTGTAAACTGACAGCACTGGCAATATTGTATACTGTCGATCCCTCTATTCCTTCAAAAAAGGATATATCCATTGGTAGAAGAGAGTCTTGTCAACCTAGATTATATTTTTCTTCTAGGTTTCATTTTGATAGGGTTTCATAAGCTACATTTGAAGTCGGAAGTTTACATACACTTAGGTTGGATTCATTAAAACTCATTTTTCAATCACTCCACAAATTTCTTGTTAACAAACAATAGTTTTGGCAAGTCGGTTAGGACATCTACTTTGTGCATGACACAAGTCATTTTCCAACAATTGTTTACAGACAGTTAGTTTCACTTATAATTCACTGTATCACAATTCCAGTGGGTTAGAAGTTGACAAAGTTGACTGTGCCTTTAAACAGCTTGGAAAATTCCAGAACATTATGTCATGGCTTTAGAAGCTTCTGATAGGCTCATTGACATAATTTGAGTCAATTGGAGGTGTACCTGTGGATGTATTTCAAGGCCTACCTTCAAACTCAGTGCCTCTTTGCTTGACATCATGGGAAAATCAAAAGAAATCAGCCAAGACCTACAAAAAATTGTAGAAAGCCACAAGTCTGGTTCATCCTTGGGAGAAATTTCCAAATGACTGAAGGTACCACATTCATCTGTACAAACAATAGTACTCAAGTACAAACACCATGGGATCACGCAGCCGTCATAACGCTCAGGAAGGAGACGCGTTCTGTCTCCTAGAGATGAATGTACTTTGGTGTGAAAAATGCAAATCAATCCCAGAACAACAGCAAAGGACCTTGTGAAGATGCTGGAGGAAACAGGTACAAAATTATCTATATCCACAGTAAAACGAGTCCTATATCGACATAACCTGAAAGGCCGCTCAGCAAGGAAGAAGCCACTGCTCCAAAACCGCCATAAAAAAACAGACTACGGTTTGCAACTGCACATGGGGACAAAGACCGTACTTTTTGGAGAAATGTCCTCTGGTCTGATGAAACAAATATAGAACTGTTTGGTCATAATGACCATCGTTATGTTTGGAGGAAGAAAGGGGACGCTTGAAAGCCGAAGAACACCATCCCAACCGTTAAGCACGGGGTGGCAGCATCATGTTGTGGGGGTGCTTTGCTGCAGGACGGACTGGTGCACTTCACAAAATAGATGGCATCATGAGGCAGGAAAAGTACATGGATATATTGAAGCAACATCTCAAGACATCAGTCAGGAAATTAAAGCTTGGTCGCAAATGGGTCTTCCAAATGGACAACGACCCCAAGCATACTTCCAAAGTTGTGGCAAAATGGCTTAAGGACAACAAAGTCAAGGTATTGGAGTGGCCATCACAACGCCCTGACCTCATTCCATTGAAAAATTGTGGGCAGAACTGAAAAAGCGTGTGCGAGCAAGGAGGCCTACAAACCTGACTCAGTTACACCAGCTCTGTCAAGAAGAATGGGCCAAAATTCACACAACTTATTGTGGGAAGCTGGTGGAAGGCTACCCGAAACGTTTGACCCAAGTTAAACAATTTAAAGGCAATGCTACCAAATACTAATTGAGTGTATGTAAACTTCTGACCCACTGGGAATGTGATGAAAGAAATAAAAGCTGAAATAAACCATTCTCTCGACTATTATTCTGACATTTCACATTCTTAAAATAAAGTGGTGATCCTAACTGAACTAAAACAGGTAATTTTTACTAGGATTAAATGTCAGGAATTGTGAAAAACTGAGTTTAAATGTATTTGGCTAAGGTGTATGTAAACTTCCGACTTCAACCGTATATAGTAATGCATTCTTGGCTGTACGTGCGTGCATGTGTATGTGTGTGTGAGCTAAATCAGGAAACATGCATGGCAACGCATGGAGAATGATATGAACAGAGTAGTACATTATTCAACTACTACACTGTGTGTGTGTGTGTGTGTATGTGTGTGTGTGTGTGTGTGTGTGTGTGTGTGTGTGTGTGTGTGTGTGTGTGTGTGTCTGTGTGTGTGTGTGTGTGTTCACTTGTGATCCAGTTTGACTGCATGCTAGTGAATTACATTAACCTACACATATTAATAATTCACCTCCTTACATTAACATCACATATGGAGAGATCATGTAGCACTAACGAGTCAGAAACATTGGTGTGTGTGTGTGTGTGTCTTTGGATAATGTGTGTCAATATGTGCTCGTGCTAACATACTTGCACATGTGTCTTTCTGTGTGTGACTTATGGGCGTCTAAGTGTCTGTGTGTTTGGGTGTGAGGGGAGCAGGGAGTGGAGAGCCTCTAAGTTTCCGTGTGTTTGGGTGTGAGGGGAGCAGGGAGTGGAGAGCCTCTAAGTTTCCGTGTGTTTGGGTGTGAGGAGAGCAGGGAGTGGAGAGCCTCTGTGTGTTTGGGTGTGAGGAGAGCAGGGAGTGGAGAGCCTCTGTGTGTTTGGGTGTGAGGAGAGCAGGGAGTGGAGAGCCTCTGTGTGTTTGGGTGTGAGGAGAGCAGGGAGCGGAGAGCCTCTAAGTGTCTGTGTCTTTGTGTGTGAGGAGAGCAGGGAGCGGAGAGCCTCTGTGTGTTTGGGTGTGAGGAGAGCAGGGAGCGGAGAGCCTCTGTGTGTTTGGGTGTGAGGAGAACAGGGAGCGGAGAGCCTGAGGAATTCTCTCTCTCTGCTAATCTAAAACGGTTACTTTGGCGCAATTTCAAACACAATATTTTGCCTGGGCAATTTTTTCCAAGTGTTAATGCTGATATTCAAAATTGATTATCTATATCACCTTAATTTAGATGACAAAAAGGGAGAAAAAATGTCTAGATCTACTTCTCAGTAATAGCCCCCCCCCCCACACACACACACACACACACACACGCACACACACACACACACACGCACACAAAAACTTTCCAAATCATGAACGCATACTCCGTGCTCACAGCCTTAGGCTACTTTGAGTGGTAATAGGTTGGTGTGTGTGTCTGTTGCTTCCGGTTGGTGTATTTGTTGGTATCGGTCGGTGTGTGTACATACAGACTGTGTGATTAGAGAGGTAAAGAGATTAATAAACTATATGAAGCATGCAGACCTCCATCCTTCCATCCCTCCTTCACTACATCCCTCCTTCACTCCATTCCCTCCTTCACTACATCCCTCCTTCACTCTATAGCCTCCTTCACTCCTTACCCTCCTTCACTACATCCCTCCTTCACTCCATACCCTCCTGCACTCCATTCCCTCCTTCACTACATCCCTCCTTCACTCCATACCCTCCTGCACTCCATTCCCTCCTTCACTACATCCCTCCTTCACTCCATTCCCTCCTTCACTACATCCCTCCTTCACTCCATACCCTACTTCACTACATCCCTCCTTCACTACATCCCTCCTTCACTCCATTCCCTCCTTCACTACATCCCTCCTTCATTACATACCCTCCTTCACTACATCCCTCCTTCACTCCATACCTCCTTCACTACATCCCTCCTTCACACCATACCCTCCTTCACTCCATCCCTCCTTCACTACATCCCTCCTTCACTCCATACCCTCCTTCACTCCATTCTCTCCTTCACTACATCCCTCCTTCACTACATCTCTCCTTCACTCCATACCCTCCTTCACTCCATACCCTCCTTCACTACATCCCTCCTTCCCTCCATTCCCTCCTTCACTACATCCCTCCTTCACTCCATACCCTCCTTCACTCCATACCCTCCTTCACTCCATACCCTCCTTCACTACATCCCTCCTTCCCTCCATACCCTCCTTCACTACATCCCTCCTTCACTACATCCCTCCTTCACTACATCCCTCTTTCACTCCATGCCCTCCTTCACTACATCCCTTCTTCACTCCATTCCCTCCTTCACTACATCTCTCCTTCACTCCATACCCTCCTTCACTCCATACCCTCCTTCACTACATCCCTCCTTCACTCCATTCCCTCCTTCACTACATCCCTCCTTCACTCCATACCCTCCTTCACTCCATACCCTCCTTCACTCCATACCCTCCTTCACTACATCCCTCTTTCACTCCATACCCTCCTTCACTCCATGCCCTCCTTCACTACATCCCTTTTTCACTCCATTCCCTCCTTCACTACATCCCTCCTTCACTACATCCCTCCTTCACTACAACCCTCCTTCACTACATCCCTCCTTCACTACATCCCTCCTTCACTACATGCCCCCATGCAGGAAACAGTCAATCAAAATGCTGAGCCCCTAACTTCCCCCACGGTCACCATCCACTTTAATTACCCTCCCTCCCTCCTACCCGCTCAATTCACCTAATCCCCCAAAAAAACAGGTCTGAGAGGCTGGAATCTTTTTAAATAAAAAATTAAATCATGTACAAAACAGCAACCAATCTCTCATCAAAGGAGGACTTTAGGGGATTGATATTGGCGCTGGATGGAAAATGAACCACTTAGCCAAACAAATCACATTCTCACATTTGCATAATAACAAGATTAGCATATGCACCGACAGGGAAGGAAACTGTTGTTGCTTTTCCCTCAGGAAGACAGTGAGCACTCACACATTGAGTGTATGCTGTAAACACACACACACACGCACACGAACACGCACACGAACACACACGAACACACACACACACACACACACACACACACACACACACACACACACGAACACACACACACACACACACACACACACACACACACACACACACACACACACACACACACACACACAGACACACTTCAAAGCAAAACCAGGACCTGTTGATCAGCTTTTGGAATGAAGATCAATGGCTCAGATTTACAATAATTAATGGTTATGATAACCATCACAATACACCTCATAGTTTTATCACACTCAGAGAAGTGATCTTTATCTGGGATACATCACACACACACACACACACACACACACACACACACACACACACACACACACACACACACACACACACACACACACACACACACACACACAAACACAAATAGACACACACACACACATCCCATAAATTAAAGTATATATAATGAGTGAGCAGCCAGAGAAAGCCAGGTTCCACAGTGGGGGGACTATAGAAGGCCAGGCTCCACAGTGGGGGGACTATAGAAGGCCAGGTTCCACAGTGGGGGGACTATAGAAGGCCAGGCTCCACAGTGGGGGGACTATAGAAGGCCAGGTTCCACAGTGGGGGGACTATAGAAGGCCATACTCATGCAGTCTCACACAGTGGATAGGTACTGTACCGGTGGTTTTCACAGTGTGTGTGTCTGTCTGTGCACATAATGGGTGTACATTTTCATGCCTACCTGAGCTCAGTGCTGGGTCACCGGGGCAGGTGGCTGTATTGTTACACATACGTGTCTCTCTCAGGGCGCCGCTGCACAGGGTTCCGTAGGGAGAGGACACACACGAGCGTGTCCGCACCTGCCAACCCTGACCACACGTTAACGAGCACACACTCCACTGAGACCACTCCTCCGCCGCAGGGTCGCCTGGAGAGAGAGAGAGAGAGAGAGAGAGAGAGAGAGAGAGAGAGAGAGAGAGAGAGAGAGAGAGAGAGAGAGAGAGAGAGATTTATATTGTTAGTTGTTGTGGAGTTTCTTTACTTCTTTCGCGTCTATAAATCTTACATTAATGATGTGACTTGAGAAGGGAGGGGTATAGAAATAAAGGTATGAATACAGGAGCAAAACGCTCTAAATGTATATTTGGTCTATCTGTTCCCTATTACTTCCCACAGTAAGATTCAGAAGCTTTATACGGCAGTGCATGTAAGCCTTGGGCCGCTATTCATTAGCCTTTAGGTAATATTCATGAGGATTTAGGTAATATTCATGAGCATAAACATGTGTGTGTTCCAAATTACACTCTATTCCCTATATAGTGCACTATTTTTGATACGCTTTGGGGCACATGCAGTGATATTCATGAGCAATGAAGGAATATTTCTGAGCATTAAGGTGATATGTGTTATCCGTAGGGTAGCAGACATCATCAGCCTTCAGGTAATGTGTATCACTATGCATACTGAGGTAATATTCATCTCTCACTGGCTGAATGTGCACCAAAGGGAAGGCATGATGAACGCACAAGTAAACAAGCAGTGCTGTAGTGTTTAGATTTTCTGCCGTGTGTGTGTGTGTGTGTGTTTGTGTGTGTGTGTGTGTGTGTGTGTGTGTGTGTGTGTTTGTGTGTGTGTGTGTGTGGAAGGGGGGGAGGGGTTTGAAAGGGATGCACGTCAAACATAAGAGGCTAAATGAAAGAGACAGCAGTGGAAATGGGTACAATCTTCGCTGACGGGTGACCTGGCTGGAGGGGAGGGGTGAGGCGAGAGAGCTGGCGAGAGGGGAGGGGTGAGAGTCTGAGGGGTGAGATGGAAAATATTTATGTATTCATGACCCTTGGCCCCTCTTTCTTCTCCTTCGTCTATCTTTTATAAGATCCTACACAAACACATTCTCCCTCATCCCTCTTTCACCCCAAACCTTTATCTCACTGTCGCTCTCCTCTCGCTCTCTCACTCCTATATCCCTCCGTCTATTCCTTTCCCCGAGGAAGGACACCAGTAGGAAGGACTTCAGTAGGAAGGACACCAGTAGGAAGGACATCAGTAGGAAGGACACCAGTAGGAAGGACACCAGTAGGAAGGACACCAGTAGGAAGGACACCAGTAGGAAGGTCACCAGTAGGAAGGACTTCAGTAGGAAGGACTTCAGTAGGAAGGTCACCAGTAGGAAGGACACCAGTAGGAAGGTCACCAGTAGGAAGGACACCAGTAGGAAGGACTTCAGTAGGAAGGACACCAGTAGGAAGAACTTCAGTAGGAAGGACATCAGTAGGAAGGACATCAGTAGGAAGGACATCAGTAGGAAGGACACCAGTAGGAAGGACACCAGTAGGAAGGTCACCAGTAGGAAGGACTTCAGTAGGAAGGACTTCAGTAGGAAGGTCACCAGTAGGAAGGACACCAGTAGGAAGGTCACCAGTAGGAAGGACACCAGTAGGAAGGACATCAGTAGGAAGGACACCAGTAGGAAGGACATAGGAAAGACACGAGTAGGAAGGACACCAGTAGGAAGGACACCAGTAGGAAGGACACCAGTAGGAAGGACACCAGTAGGAAGGACTTCAGTAGGAAGGACTTCAGTAGGAAGGACACCAGTAGGAAGGACACCAGTAGGAAGGACACCAGTAGGAAGGACATCAGTAGGAAGGACATCAGTAGGAAGGACATCAGTAGGAAGGACACCAGTAGGAAACACATCAGTAGGAAGGACACCAGTAGGAAGGACACCAGTAGGAAGGACACCAGTAGGAAGGACATCAGTAGGAAGGACATCAGTAGGAAGGACACCAGTAGGAAGGACACCAGTAGGAAGGACATCAGTAGGAAGGACATCAGTAGGAAGGACACCAGTAGGAAGGACATCAGTAGGAAGGACATCAGTAGGAAGGACACCAGTAGGAAGGACATCAGTAGGAAGGACATCAGTAGGAAGGACACCAGTAGGAAGGACATCAGTAGGAAGGACACCAGTAGGAAGGACACCAGTAGGAAGTAATTATACAAGGCCTCACCACAGGGGCAATTGTTCATGTTTTGACTTTTTATCCAACCTTTTTCTCTCTCTCTCTCTCTCTCTCTCTCTCTCTCTCTTGCTCTCTCTCTCTCTCTCTCTCTCTGTCTCTCTCCTACTCTCTCTCTCTCTTTCTCTCCTTTATTACCTTGTCTGTAAAAAGTGTGTCCTTGGATGGGGGTGTCATCAAACAGTGAACGGTTAAATCAAATGAATTGCATGTCCGTTAATCGCATTACATCGTCATTTACATGAGGTGAGTCAGGACTTAAGCTCATCCCAGAAGTCCTGGGGATGAGGGGGTGGTGAGGAGGATGAGAGGAGATGAGGCAGTGCCAAGGATTCCCCCCAGTCGGAATTCCCTATGACAGTGGTGGGGGCCTAGCGGGCTGTGTGTGTGCTATCAGGTCTTTTTTTATGTATTCCTGTACCATCTTGTATATATATATTCATATATTCCTTTCCTTTCCATTGCATAATTGTACTTTCATCCAGTGGTGTGTATAGACGTCCAGCCCCAATCTCACCCTAGCCATCTATCACACACAACACAACTCACCTGTCTGTGCCTGAAACACACCTGGCTGGTCTGCTGATCTGGGTCTCTGTGTCTTCACCTTCAGGTCATCATCATCTGGGTCTGGATAGAGGGAGAGAACAGGAGATGTAATTAGAGGTCTGGATAGAGAGAGAACAGGAGATATAATTAGAGGTCTGGATAGAGAGAGAGAACAGGAGATGTAATTAGAGGTCTGGATAGAGGGAGAGAACAGGAGATGTAATTAGAGGTCTGGATAGACAGAGAGAACAGGAGATATAATTAGAGGTCTGGATAGAGAGAGAACAGGAGATATAATTAGAGGTCTGGATAGAGAGAGAGAACAGGAGATATAATTAGAGGTCTGGATAGAGAGAGAGAACAGGAGATATAATTAGAGGTCTGGATAGAGGGAGAGAACAGGATATATAATTAGACGTCTGGATAGACAGAGAGAACAGGATATATAATTAGAGGTCTGGATAGAGAGAGAGAACAGGAGACATAATTAGAGGTCTGGATAGAGAGAGAACAGGAGATATAATTAGAGGTCTGGATAGAGAGAGAGAACAGGATATATAATTAGAGGTCTGGATAGAGAGAGAGAACAGGAGATATAATTAGAGGTCTGGATAGAGAGAGAGAACAGGAGATATAATTAGAGGTCTGGATAGAGAGAGAGAACAGGAGATATAATTAGAGGTCTGGATAGAGAGAGAGCACAGGAGATATAATTAGAGGTCTGGATAGACAGAGAGAACAGGAGATATAATTAGAGGTCTGGATAGAGAGAGAGCACAGGAGATATAATTAGAGGTCTGGATAGACAGAGAGAACAGGAGATATAATTAGAGGTCTGGATAGAGAGAGATAACAGGATATATAATTAGAGGTCTGGATAGAGGGAGAGAACAGGAGATATAATTAGAGGTCTGGATAGAGAGAGAGAACAGGAGATATAATTAGAGGTCTGGATAGAGGGAGAGAACAGGAGATATAATTAGAGGTCTGGATAGAGAGAGAGAACAGGAGATATAATTAGAGGTCTGGATAGGGGTCTGAGTAGGGGTCTGAGTAGGGGTCTAAGAGGGGTCTGGGTAGGGGTCTGAGTAGGGGTCTGAGAGGGGTCTGAGTAGGGGTCTGAGTAGGGGTCTAAGAGGGGTCTGAGTAGGGCTCTGAGTAGGGGTTTGGGTAGGGGTCTGAGAGGGGTCTGGGTAGGAGTCTGAGAGGGGTCTGAGTAGGGGTCTGAGTAGGGGTCTAAGAGGGGTCTGAGTAGGGGTCTGGGTAGGGGTCTGAGTAGGGGTCTGAGAGGGGTCTGGGTAGGAGTCTGAGAGGAGTCTGGGTAGGGGTCTGGGTAGGGGTCTGACAGACCACAACATTGGCATACGTTTCCGCTAACTAGAGCCTTCTCAGTGATTATATTGTTGCAAATCAAAATCGAATGAGTGCTGGCCCTTTTTTATTACATTACATGACACGGATAATATTGTAGGTTTCCTGTTCTCACTTACACAACCCTGTCAAAATAGTAGAGACAATAGCCCTGTCAAAATAGTAGAGACAATAGCCCTGTCAAAATCGTAGAGACAATAGCCCTGTCAAAATAGTAGAGACAATAGCCATGTCAAAATAGTAGAGACAATAGCCGTGACAAAATAGTAGAGACAATAGCCTTGTCAAAATAGTAGAGACAATAGCCCTGTCAAAATAGTAGAGACAATAGCCCTGTCAAAATAGTAGAGACAATAGCCATGTGAAAATAGTAGAGACAATAGCCTTGACAAAATAGTAGAGACAATAGCCCTGTCAAAATAGTAGAGACAATAGCCCTGTCAAAATAGTAGAGACAATAGCCATGTCAAAATAGTAGAGACAATAGCCTTGACAAAATAGTAGAGACAATAGCCCTGACAAAATAGTAGAGACAATAGCCCTGTCAAAATAGTAGAGACAATAGCCCTGTCAAAATAGTAGAGACACAACCTTATCAAAAAAGTAGAGACAATATCCCTGTCAAAATAGTAGAGACACAATCCTGTCAAAATAGTAGAGACAATAGCCCTGTCAAAATAGTAGAGACACAACCCTGTCAAATTAGTAGAGACAATAGCCTTGTCAAAATAGTAGAGACAATAGCCCTGTCAAAAGAGTAGAGACACATCCCTGTCAAAATAGTAGAGACAATAGCCCTGTCTAAATAGTAGAGACAATAGCCCTGTCAAAATAGTAGAGACACAACCTTATCAAAAAAGTAGAGACAATATCCCTGTCAAAATACTAGAGACACAACCCTGTCAAAATAGTAGAGACAATAGCCCTGTCAAAATAGTAGAGACAATAGTCCTGTCAAAATAGTAGAGACAATAGCCCTGTCAAAAGAGTAGAGACACAACCCTGTCAAAATAGTAGAGACAATATCCCTGTCAAAATAGTAGACATTCATTGCAATGGTAAAGAGAACAGTGCGTTGACATGTTGTTAACGATTGGCACTTGGTACTGACCGGATTGTCTCCAGAAATTCTCTAGGGTACTTTTCAAATCAATGACCAGCTTAGAACTGAGCCCCTGTTGCTCTTTAGTTCACAACCTGTCCTACTGAACTCCTGTTGTTCTTTAGTTCACAACCAGTCCTACTGAACTCCTGTTGTTCTTTAGTTCACAACCAGTCCTACTGAACTCCTGTTGTTCTTTAGTTCACAACCAGTCCTACTGAACTCCTGTTGTTCTTTAGTTCACAACCAGTCCTACTAAACTCCTGTTGCTCTTTAGTTCACAACCAGTCCTACTGAACTCCTGTTGTTCTTTAGTTCACAACCAGCCCTACTAAACTCCTGTTGTTCTTTAGTTCACAACCAGTCCTACTGAACTCCTGTTGTTCTTTAGTTCACAACCAGTCCTACTAAACTCCTGTTGCTCTTTAGTTCACAACCAGTCCTACTGAACTCCTGTTGTTCTTTAGTTCACAACCAGTCCTACTGAACTCCTGTTGTTCTTTAGTTCACAACCAGTCCTACTGAACTCCTGTTGTTCTTTAGTTCACAACCAGTCCTACTGAACTCCTGTTGTTCTTTAGTTCACAACCAGTCCCACACTCCCGCGCATGTGTGTGTGCTCCAACATCGAAGCAGGGAGAGGGATGAGCTCTAGGGAACTCCCCATGTTTGGCTCTGTCAAACACATGTGATTAGAGAGGATTCTCCCCTGGGCTTTCGCTAACACACACACACATACTGTACACACACCCACATGTTATACACACACACACACACACACACACACACACACACACACACACACACACACACACATGTTGTACACACACAAACACACAAACACACACACACATATTGTACACACACACACACACACACACAAACACACACACACATATTGTACACACACACACACACACACACACACACATTGTAGACACACACACCCACACATTTTGTACACACACACACACACACACACACACACACACCCCTCTGGGGACTGAGCTAATATGGTTACGATAGCTCAAATGCCTGTCGCCACAATTTCAGGTTGTCATAGACAATACAATAACAGTTTGAAGAAAACCAACATTCTTTCTTCTCTCTGTCCCTCGCTATTTGCTCCTCTCGTTCTCAACGGGGACCAAGTCAAAAACATGTGTTATCGCCTGGGTTACCGTACTCAGTGCAGATTGTTTCTCAATAAATAAATCAGTCAATCAATGTTCCTCTTACACTGGTGCATGACTCTCACATTGTCCTGTTAGTGAGTGCTTCTGAGTTGAGTGATATGCTGGTCTGGTAGTGATGCAGTGTGTGTGTATCCTGAGTGATATGTTGATCTGGTAGTGATGCAGTGTGTGTGTATCCTGAGTGATATGTAGATCTGGTAGTGATGCCGTGTGTGTGTATCCTGAGTGATATGTAGATCTGGTAGTGATGCAGTGTGTGTGTGTATCCTGAGTGATATGCAGATCTGGTAGTGATGCAGTGTGTGTGTATCCTGAGTGATATGCAGATCTGGTAGTGATGCAGTGTGTGTGTATCCTGAGTGATATGTAGATCTGGTAGTGATGCAGTGTGTGTGTATCCTGAGTGATATGTAGATCTGGTAGTGATGCAGTGTGTGTGTATCCTGAGTGATATGTAGATCTGGTAGTGATGCAGTGTGTGTGTATCCTGAGTGATATGTAGATCTGGTAGTGATGCAGTGTGTGTGTATCCTGAGTGATATGTAGATCTGGTAGTGATGCAGTGTGTGTATCCTGAGTGATATGTAGATCTAGTAGTGATGCAGTGTGTGTGTATCCTGAGTGATATGTTGATCTGGTAGTGATGCAGTGTGTGTGTATCCTGAGTGATATGCTGGTCTGGTAGTGATGCAGTGTGCGTATCCTGAGTGATATGTTGATCTGGTAGTGATGCAGTGAGTGTGTATCCTGAGTGATATGTAGATCTGGTAGTGATGCAGTGTGTGTGTATCCTGAGTGATATGTAGATCTGGTAGTGATGCAGTGTGTGTGTATCCTGAGTGATATGTAGATCTGGTAGTGATGCAGTGTGTGTATCCTGAGTGATATGTAGATCTGGTAGTGATGCAGTGTGTGTGTATCCTGAGTGATATGTTGATCTGGTAGTGATGCAGTGTGTGTGTATCCTGAGTGATATGCTGGTCTGGTAGTGATGCAGTGTGTGTATCCTGAGTGATATGTTGATCTGGTAGTGATGCAGTGTGTGTGTATCCTGAGTGATATGTAGATCTGGTATTGATGCAGTGTGTGTATCCTGAGTGATATGTAGATCTGGTAGTGATGCAGTGAGTGTGTATCCTGAGTGATATGTTGATCTGGTAGTGATGCAGTGTGTGTATCCTGAGTGATATGTAGATCTGGTAGTGATGCAGTGAGTGTGTATCCTGAGTGATATGTAGATCTGGTAGTGATGCAGTGTGTGTATCCTGAGTGATATGTAGATCTGGTAGTGATGCAGTGTGTGTGTATCCTGAGTGATATGTTGATCTGGTAGTGATGCAGTGAGTGTCTCCTGAGTGATATGTAGATCTGGTAGTGATGCAGTGTGTGTGTATCCTGAGTGATATGTTGATATGGTAGTGATGCAGTGTGTGTGTATCCTGAGTGATATGTTGATCTGGTAGTGATGCAGTGTGTGTGTATCCTGAGTGATATGTTGATCTGGTAGTGATGCAGTGAGTGTGTATCCTGAGTGATATGTAGATCTGGTAGTGATGCAGTGTGTGTGTATCCTGAGTGATATGTAGATCTGGTAGTGATGCAGTGAGTGTGTATCCTGAGTGATATGCTGGTCTGGTAGTGATGCAGTGTGTGTGTATCCTGAGTGATATGCAGATCTGGTAGTGATGCAGTGAGTGTGTATCCTGAGTGATATGTTGATCTGGTAGTGATGCAGTGAGTGTGTATCCTGAGTGATATGTAGATCTGGTAGTGATGCAGTGAGTGTGTATCCTGAGTGATATGTTGATCTGGTAGTGATGCAGTGAGTGTGTATCCTGAGTGATATGTAGATCTGGTAGTGATGCAGTGAGTGTGTATCCTGAGTGATATGTAGATCTGGTAGTGATGCAGTGTGTGTGTATCCTGAGTGATATGTAGATCTGGTAGTGATGCAGTGTGTGTATCCTGAGTGATATGTTGATCTGGTAGTGATGCAGTGTGTGTATACTGAGTGATATGTAGATCTGGTAGTGATGCAGTGAGTGTGTATCCTGAGTGATATGTTGATCCGGTAGTGATGCAGTGTGTGTATCCTGAGTGATATGTAGATCTGGTAGTGATGCAGTGAGTGTGTATCCTGAGTGATATGTAGATCTGGTAGTGATGCAGTGTGTGTATCCTGAGTGATATGTAGATCTGGTAGTGATGCAGTGTGTGTGTATCCTGAGTGATATGTAGATCTGGTAGTGATGCAGTGTGTGTATCCTGAGTGATATGTTGATCTGGTAGTGATGCAGTGAGTGTGTATCCTGAGTGATATGTTGATCTGGTAGTGATGCAGTGAGTGTGTATCCTGAGTGATATGTAGATCTGGTAGTGATGCAGTGTGTGTGTATCCTGAGTGATATGTTGATCTGGTAGTGATGCAGTGTGTGTGTATCCTGAGTGATATGTAGATCTGGTAGTGATGCAGTGAGTGTGTATCCTGAGTGATATGTAGATCTGGTAGTGATGCAGTGAGTGTGTATCCTGAGTGATATGTAGATCTGGTAGTGATGCAGTGTGTGTATCCTGAGTGATATGTAGATCTGGTAGTGATGCAGTGTGTGTGTATCCTGAGTGATATGGTAGTGATGCAGTGAGTGTGTATCCTGAGTGATATGTAGATCTGGTAGTGATGCAGTGTGTGTGTATCCTGAGTGATATGTTGATCTGGTAGTGATGCAGTGTGTGTGTATCCTGAGTGATATGTTGATCTGGTAGTGATGCAGTGTGTGTGTATCCTGAGTGATAGTGATGCAGTGTGTGTGTATCCTGAGTGATATGTAGATCTGGTAGTGATGCAGTGAGTGTGTATCCTGAGTGATATGCTGGTCTGGTAGTGATGCAGTGTATATGTGTATCCTGAGTGATATGCAGATCTGGTAGTGATGCAATGAGTGTGTATCCTGAGTGATATGTTGATCTGGTAGTGATGCAGTGAGTGTGTATCCTGAGTGATATGTAGATCTGGTAGTGATGCAGTGAGTGTGTATCTTGAGTGATATGTTGATCTGGTAGTGATGCAGTGAGTGTGTATCCTGAGTGATATGTAGATCTGGTAGTGATGCAGTGAGTGTGTATCCTGAGTGATATGTAGATCTGGTAGTGATGCAGTGAGTGTGTATCCTGAGTGATATGTTGATCTGGTAGTGATGCAGTGTGTGTATCCTGAGTGATATGTAGATCTGGTAGTGATGCAGTGTGTGTATCCTGAGTGATATGTTGATCTGGTAGTGATGCAGTGAGTGTGTATCCTGAGTGATATGTTGATCTGGTAGTGATGCAGTGTGTGTATCCTGAGTGATATGTTGATCTGGTAGTGATGCAGTGTGTGTGTATCCTGAGTGATATGTAGATCTGGTAGTGATGCAGTGTGTGTGTATCCTGAGTGATATGTTGATCTGGTAGTGATGCAGTGAGTGTGTATCCTGAGTGATATGTAGATCTGGTAGTGATGCAGTGTGTGTGTATCCTGAGTGATATGTTGATCTGGTAGTGATGCAGTGTGTGTGTATCCTGAGTGATATGTTGATCTGGTAGTGATGCAGTGTGTGTGTATCCTGAGTGATAGTGATGCAGTGTGTGTGTATCCTGAGTGATATGTAGATCTGGTAGTGATGCAGTGAGTGTGTATCCTGAGTGATATGCTGGTCTGGTAGTGATGCAGTGTATATGTGTATCCTGAGTGATATGCAGATCTGGTAGTGATGCAGTGAGTGTGTATCCTGAGTGATATGTTGATCTGGTAGTGATGCAGTGAGTGTGTATCCTGAGTGATATGTAGACCTGGTAGTGATGCAGTGAGTGTGTATCTTGAGTGATATGTTGATCTGGTAGTGATGCAGTGAGTGTGTATCCTGAGTGATATGTAGATCTGGTAGTGATGCAGTGAGTGTGTATCCTGAGTGATATGTAGATCTGGTAGTGATGCAGTGAGTGTGTATCCTGAGTGATATGTTGATCTGGTAGTGATGCAGTGTGTGTATCCTGAGTGATATGTAGATCTGGTAGTGATGCAGTGTGTGTATCCTGAGTGATATGTTGATCTGGTAGTGATGCAGTGTGTGTGTATCCTGAGTGATATGTAGATCTGGTAGTGATGCAGTGTGTGTATCCTGAGTGATATGTTGATCTGGTAGTGATGCAGTGTGTGTATACTGAGTGATATGTAGATCTGGTAGTGATGCAGTGAGTGTGTATCCTGAGTGATATGTTGATCCGGTAGTGATGCAGTGTGTGTATCCTGAGTGATATGTAGATCTGGTAGTGATGCAGTGAGTGTGTATCCTGAGTGATATGTAGATCTGGTAGTGATGCAGTGTGTGTATCCTGAGTGATATGTAGATCTGGTAGTGATGCAGTGTGTGTGTATCCTGAGTGATATGTAGATCTGGTAGTGATGCAGTGTGTGTATCCTGAGTGATATGTTGATCTGGTAGTGATGCAGTGAGTGTGTATCCTGAGTGATATGTTGATCTGGTAGTGATGCAGTGAGTGTGTATCCTGAGTGATATGTAGATCTGGTAGTGATGCAGTGTGTGTGTATCCTGAGTGATATGTTGATCTGGTAGTGATGCAGTGTGTGTGTATCCTGAGTGATATGTAGATCTGGTAGTGATGCAGTGAGTGTGTATCCTGAGTGATATGTAGATCTGGTAGTGATGCAGTGAGTGTGTATCCTGAGTGATATGTAGATCTGGTAGTGATGCAGTGTGTGTATCCTGAGTGATATGTAGATCTGGTAGTGATGCAGTGTGTGTGTATCCTGAGTGATATGGTAGTGATGCAGTGAGTGTGTATCCTGAGTGATATGTAGATCTGGTAGTGATGCAGTGTGTGTGTATCCTGAGTGATATGTTGATCTGGTAGTGATGCAGTGTGTGTGTATCCTGAGTGATATGTTGATCTGGTAGTGATGCAGTGTGTGTGTATCCTGAGTGATAGTGATGCAGTGTGTGTGTATCCTGAGTGATATGTAGATCTGGTAGTGATGCAGTGAGTGTGTATCCTGAGTGATATGCTGGTCTGGTAGTGATGCAGTGTATATGTGTATCCTGAGTGATATGCAGATCTGGTAGTGATGCAATGAGTGTGTATCCTGAGTGATATGTTGATCTGGTAGTGATGCAGTGAGTGTGTATCCTGAGTGATATGTAGATCTGGTAGTGATGCAGTGAGTGTGTATCTTGAGTGATATGTTGATCTGGTAGTGATGCAGTGAGTGTGTATCCTGAGTGATATGTAGATCTGGTAGTGATGCAGTGAGTGTGTATCCTGAGTGATATGTAGATCTGGTAGTGATGCAGTGAGTGTGTATCCTGAGTGATATGTTGATCTGGTAGTGATGCAGTGTGTGTATCCTGAGTGATATGTAGATCTGGTAGTGATGCAGTGTGTGTATCCTGAGTGATATGTTGATCTGGTAGTGATGCAGTGAGTGTGTATCCTGAGTGATATGTTGATCTGGTAGTGATGCAGTGTGTGTATCCTGAGTGATATGTTGATCTGGTAGTGATGCAGTGTGTGTGTATCCTGAGTGATATGTAGATCTGGTAGTGATGCAGTGTGTGTGTATCCTGAGGGATATGTTGATCTGGTAGTGATGCAGTGAGTGTGTATCCTGAGTGATATGTAGATCTGGTAGTGATGCAGTGTGTGTGTATCCTGAGTGATATGTTGATCTGGTAGTGATGCAGTGTGTGTGTATCCTGAGTGATATGTTGATCTGGTAGTGATGCAGTGTGTGTGTATCCTGAGTGATAGTGATGCAGTGTGTGTGTATCCTGAGTGATATGTAGATCTGGTAGTGATGCAGTGAGTGTGTATCCTGAGTGATATGCTGGTCTGGTAGTGATGCAGTGTATATGTGTATCCTGAGTGATATGCAGATCTGGTAGTGATGCAGTGAGTGTGTATCCTGAGTGATATGTTGATCTGGTAGTGATGCAGTGAGTGTGTATCCTGAGTGATATGTAGACCTGGTAGTGATGCAGTGAGTGTGTATCTTGAGTGATATGTTGATCTGGTAGTGATGCAGTGAGTGTGTATCCTGAGTGATATGTAGATCTGGTAGTGATGCAGTGAGTGTGTATCCTGAGTGATATGTAGATCTGGTAGTGATGCAGTGAGTGTGTATCCTGAGTGATATGTTGATCTGGTAGTGATGCAGTGTGTGTATCCTGAGTGATATGTAGATCTGGTAGTGATGCAGTGTGTGTATCCTGAGTGATATGTTGATCTGGTAGTGATGCAGTGAGTGTGTATCCTGAGTGATATGTTGATCTGGTAGTGATGCAGTGTGTGTATCCTGAGTGATATGTTGATCTGGTAGTGATGCAGTGTGTGTGTATCCTGAGTGATATGTAGATCTGGTAGTGATGCAGTGTGTGTGTATCCTGAGTGATATGTAGATCTGGTAGTGATGCAGTGAGTGTGTATCCTGAGTGATATGTTGATCTGGTAGTGATGCAGTGTGTGTATCCTGAGTGATATGTAGATCTGGTAGTGATGCAGTGTGTGTGTATCCTGAGTGATATGTTGATATGGTAGTGATGCAGTGTGTGTGTATCCTGAGTGATATGTTGATCTGGTAGTGATGCAGTGTGTGTGTATCCTGAGTGATATGTTGATCTGGTAGTGATGCAGTGAGTGTGTATCCTGAGTGATATGTAGATCTGGTAGTGATGCAGTGTGTGTGTATCCTGAGTGATATGTAGATCTGGTAGTGATGCAGTGAGTGTGTATCCTGAGTGATATGCTGGTCTGGTAGTGATGCAGTGTGTGTGTATCCTGAGTGATATGCAGATCTGGTAGTGATGCAGTGAGTGTGTATCCTGAGTGATATGTTGATCTGGTAGTGATGCAGTGAGTGTGTATCCTGAGTGATATGTAGATCTGGTAGTGATGCAGTGAGTGTGTATCCTGAGTGATATGTTGATCTGGTAGTGATGCAGTGAGTGTGTATCCTGAGTGATATGTAGATCTGGTAGTGATGCAGTGAGTGTGTATCCTGAGTGATATGTAGATCTGGTAGTGATGCAGTGTGTGTGTATCCTGAGTGATATGTAGATCTGGTAGTGATGCAGTGTGTGTATCCTGAGTGATATGTTGATCTGGTAGTGATGCAGTGTGTGTATACTGAGTGATATGTAGATCTGGTAGTGATGCAGTGAGTGTGTATCCTGAGTGATATGTTGATCTGGTAGTGATGCAGTGTGTGTATCCTGAGTGATATGTAGATCTGGTAGTGATGCAGTGAGTGTGTATCCTGAGTGATATGTAGATCTGGTAGTGATGCAGTGTGTGTATCCTGAGTGATATGTAGATCTGGTAGTGATGCAGTGTGTGTGTATCCTGAGTGATATGTAGATCTGGTAGTGATGCAGTGAGTGTGTATCCTGAGTGATATGTAGATCTGGTAGTGATGCAGTGAGTGTGTATCCTGAGTGATATGTTGATCTGGTAGTGATGCAGTGAGTGTGTATCCTGAGTGATATGTAGATCTGGTAGTGATGCAGTGAGTGTGTATCCTGAGTGATATGTAGATCTGGTAGTGATGCAGTGAGTGTGTATCCTGAGTGATATGTAGATTTGGTAGTGATGCAGTGTGTGTGTATCCTGAGTGATATGTAGATCTTTTAGTGATGCAGTGAGTGTGTATCCTGAGTGATATGTAGATCTGGTAGTGATGCAGTGAGTGTGTATCCTGAGTGATATGTAGATCTGGTAGTGATGCAGTGTGTGTGTATCCTGAGTGACATGTAGATCTGGTAGTGATGCAGTGTGTGTGTATCCTGAGTGATATGTAGATCTGGTATTGATGCAGTGAGTGTGTATCCTGAGTGATATGTAGATCTGGTAGTGATGCAGTGTGTGTATCCTGAGTGATATGTAGATCTGGTAGTGATGCAGTGTGTGTATCCTGAGTGATATGTAGATCTGGTAGTGATGCAGTGAGTGTGTATCCTGAGTGATATGTAGATCTGGTAGTGATGCAGTGTGTGTGTATCCTGAGTGATATGTAGATCTGGTAGTGATGCAGTGTGTGTGTATCCTGAGTGATATGTAGATCTGGTGGTGATGCAGTGTGTGTGTATCCTGAGTGATATGTAGATCTGGTAGTGATGCAGTGTGTGTATCCTGAGTGATATGTAGATCTGGTAGTGATGCAGTGTGTGTGTATCCTGAGTGATATGTAGATCTGGTAGTGATGCAGTGTGTGTGTATCCTGAGTGATATGTTGATCTGGTAGTGATGCAGTGAGTGTGTATCCTGAGTGATATGTAGATCTGGTAGTGATGCAGTGTGTGTGTATCCTGAGTGATATGTAGATCTGGTAGTGATGCAGTGTGTGTGTATCCTGAGTGATATGTAGATCTGGTAGTGATGCAGTGTGTGTGTATCCTGAGTGATATGTAGATCTGGTAGTGATGCAGTGAGTGTATCCTGAGTGATATGTAGATCTGGTAGTGATGCAGTGTGTGTGTATCCTGAGTGATATGTAGATCTGGTAGTGATGCAGTGTGTGTGTATCCTGAGTGATATGTAGATCTGGTAGTGATGCAGTGTGTGTGTATCCTGAGTGATATGCAGATCTGGTAGTGATGCAGTGTGTGTGTATCCTGAGTGATATGTAGATCTGGTAGTGATGCAGTGAGTGTGTATCCTGAGTGATATGTAGATCTGGTAGTGATGCAGTGTGTGTATCCTGAGTGATATGTAGATCTGGTAGTGATGCAGTGTGTGTGTATCCTGAGTGATATGTAGATCTGGTAGTGATGCAGTGTGTGTGTATCCTGAGTGATATGTAGATCTGGTAGTGATGCAGTGTGTGTGTATCCTGAGTGATATGTAGATCTGGTAGTGTTGCAGTGTGTGTGTATCCTGAGTGATATGTAGATCTGGTAGTGATGCAGTGAGTGTGTATCCTGAGTGATATGTAGATCTGGTAGTGATGCAGTGAGTGTGTATCCTGAGTGATATGTTGATCTGGTAGTGATGCAGTGTGTGTGTATCCTGAGTGATATGTAGATCTGGTAGTGATGCAGTGTGTGTGTATCCTGAGTGATATGTAGATCTGGTAGTGATGCAGTGTGTGTGTATCCTGAGTGATATGTAGATCTGGTAGTGATGCAGTGAGTGTGTATCCTGAGTGATATGTTGATCTGGTAGTGATGCAGTGTGTGTATCCTGAGTGATATGTTGATATGGTAGTGATGCAGTGTGTGTGTATCCTGAGTGATATGTAGATCTGGTAGTGATGCAGTGAGTGTATATCCTGAGTGATATGTAGATCTGGTAGTGATGCAGTGTGTGTGTATCCTGAGTGATATGTAGATCTGGTAGTGATGCAGTGTGTGTGTATCCTGAGTGATATGTAGATCTGGTAGTGATGCAGTGAGTGTGTATCCTGAGTGATATGTTGATCTGGTAGTGATGCAGTGTGTGT
>NW_021822890.1:41192-48692 GCF_901001165.1 Salmo trutta | reverse complement strand
CACCCATTACTAAAAATGTGTAATGGGAGTGTGTGTGTGTGCACGAGTGTGTGTCAGTTGGAAATGTAGCGTAGGCTGAATACAATCCCTGGTGTTTCTTTAAATTGCCCAATCGCCCCAGTTCCCTCTCCATTTCTCCTCAGCTCTAAATTGGCTGCCATTTTACTCCTCGTTTTCATCCTCCCCAATTTTCCAATATTACACTCCTCCCGCTCTTCCCCCCCCCTCCTCCTTCTCCTCCCTCTATCTAAGACAAACAGAGCATCACATCCTGGAAGGCTCCATTTGCAGTGGATCATTCCTCGCCTCCGGTAGCAATCTGAGGACAATCAATGCAGCACAATAACACATAGGAAACCATCAGACAGAAAACAAGAAGTCATCCACAGGTCTATCCATACTCATACACAACATATTATGTATATATTATGTATCTTTATTATGTATCCAAGACAACAATATTATGCGGCTTTAGATACAATTTTGGGAAATATGGTACTCAGCCCAACATATGGACTAATCATCTGGATTCACTATTATAATTCAGGTACATTCTGCCTTCAAGACCTGACACCAATTCAATAGATTCCAGTGGAGATGGCAGATGGTACAAGACCTAACTCCAATTCAATAGATTCCAGTGGAGATGGCAGATGGTACAAGACCTAACACCAATTCAGTAGATTCCAGTGGAGATGGCAGATGGTACAAGACCTAACTCAAATTCAATAGATTCCAGTGGAGATGGCAGATGGTACAAGACCTAACTCCAATTCAGTAGATTCCAGTGGAGATGGCAGATGGTTCAATAATTAACACCAATTCAATAGATTCCAGTGGAGATGACAGATGCCATAATAGTAAGACCAAGGTTCCGTAAAATGCATATAGTATGTATGAGCTGGAAGTACAAGCATAAGTGTTGTTGTCCATTAGCTGGGTTGGGTAGGGGAAAATAATAAAGGAAAATATATTTTAAAAAGATGTATGTGTGTATACATACATCATATATATGTGTGTGTGTATATATATACAAAAAAATATATGGGGGATTGGAAATGATGCAGACAATCTGCAATCTATCTGCACTAGTAAAGCTGATCTACCCCCTAAGAAAAATACAAAAGAAAAAAAGACCAGGGTTGAGTTCAGTATTTTTAAAATGGAGTGAAAGGAGGGAATATCCAACAGGAAATTCTCTTCTTGTGTTTCCTATTCAAAATGTTTTTTTCCACAGCCCAAATGAATGTGACACAGGCAAGTCTAAAATAGAGTCACAGACAACAGTGTCTCATCAGGCCCCGGTCAGACAACAGTGTCTCATCAGACCCCGGTCAGACAACAGTGTCTCATCAGGCCCCGGTCAGACAACAGTGTCTCATCAGGCCCCGGTCAGACAACAGTGTCTCATCAGGCCCCGGTCAGACAACAGTGTCTCATCAGGCCCCGGTCAGACAACAGTGTCTCATCAGGCCCCGGTCAGACAACAGTGTCTCATCAGGCCCCGGTCAGACAACAGTGTCTCATCAGGCCCCGGTCAGACAACAGTGTCTCATCAGGCCCCGGTCAGACAACAGTGTCTCATCAGGCCCCGGTCAGACAACAGTGTCTCATCAGGCCCCAGTCAGACAACAGTGTCTCATCAGGCCCCGGTCAGACAACAGTGTCTCATCAGGCCCCAGTCAGACAACAGTGTCTCATCAGACCCCGGTCAGACAACAGCTCTCTGAGTGGTGTACTCAATCAATCTAAGACCACAGCAGTTGTTATTTCAACCTAGACCATAATTGCATTTCTAATTCTCTCTCTCTCTTCCTCTCTCTGAAGGTGAGGTAAAATTACAAAATTACAAAAATGAATGACAAGAAAACACACAGACTATGTTACATGAAGACAGACTCAACGGGTGAATGGAGATGATGTTGTCATAGCAACTATTTCACGACAACACTTGCAGTGAGACATGGGTAATCACACTTTGCAGACTACAGAGGGACGGATGGAGAGATTGGATGAAGGGATGGAGGCGTTATAAATCACACCTTTCACAGGTGAGAAGGGCTCCCAGTGTGTGTGTGTGTGTGTGTGTGTGTGTGTGTGTGTGTGTGTGTGTGTGTGTGTGTGTGTGTGTGTGTGTGTGTGTGTGGTGTGTGATGTTCTTAAATCCATCCTTGACAGTCAGCTGGTAAAGCCGTGTCTGTATACATCTAGTCACACCACTGTGTAATCTACAACTCCATTGGGAAATTTACCACATGTGGCGAACACACACACACACACACACACACACACACACACACACACACACACACACACACACACACACACACACACACACACACACACAGAGACACACACACACACAGACAGGGATACACACACACACACACACATACACACACACACACACACACACAGAGACACACAGAGACACACACACACACACACACAGACAGGGATACACACACAGAGACACAGAGACACACACACACAAAGAGACACACACACACAGAGACACACACACACACTCACACACAGACAGTGTTGTGTTCGGGCATATCAGTAGGATCTATAACAGGAGGAGGCCTATCCCTGGTGAGATGAAGGGATGAGGAGGACAGACGTGCTGCCTATCCCTGGTGAGATGAAGGGGTGAGGAGGACAGATGTGCTGCCTATCCCTGGTGAGATGAAGGGATGAGGAGGACAGACGTGCTGCCTATCCCTGGTGAGATGAAGGGATGAGGAGGACAGACGTGCTGCCTATCCCTGATGAGATGAAGGGGTGAGGAGGACAGATGTGCTGCCTATCCCTGGTGAGATGAAGGGATGAGGAGGACAGACGTGCTGCCTATCCCTGGTGAGATGAAGTGGTGAGGAGGACAGACGTGCTGCCTATCCCTGGTGAGATGAAGGGATGAGGAGGACAGACGTGCTGCCTATCCCTGGTGAGATGAAGGGATGAGGAGGACAGACGTGCTGCCTATCCCTGGTGAGATGAAGGGATGAGGAGGACAGACGTGCTGCCTATCCCTGGTGAGATGAAGGGATGAGGAGGACAGACGTGCTGCCTATCCCTGGTGAGATGAAGGGGTGAGGAGGACAGACGTGCTGCCTATCCCTGGTGAGATGAAGGGATGAGGAGGACAGACGTGCTGCCTATCCCTGGTGAGATGAAGGGGTGAGGAGGACAGACGTGCTGCCTATCCCTGGTGAGATGAAGGGATGAGCCATGTGAGGAAGGGTGAGAAGAAAGGAGAAGCAAATAGAGGAGAAACAAATGGTGTAAAGACACAGAAACTCAACACCTCAACTGTAATGTTCATTCTAGTGATGTTTTGACTGGAGGTTCCATGCACAAATAAGACTGAGTGTGGTTATTTTGCTATTACTAATTGTAAGGACACGCTTATTCTATTCTGTTCTGTGCTGTTGCAGGCTATTCTATCCTATTGTATTCTATTCTAGTCTATTCTCTCTTGGAATTGACAGCTATTGACTCTTGATGACCGAGCAACCCAATCCATAGCCTATCACTGGAGAGTAGCATTACATGTTTTCTCTGTTCTCCGTTCTTCCTCTCCTCTTTTCGGTCAGCCTCTCACCTGTGATGTGGAAGCTTGTCAGAGTGGAACCTGTGACTCACACAGGGATGGAACACAGGGCTTAGATTGTGACACACACATACGCGCGCACGCACACCCAACCGTGACCTGGGTGGCTGTAAGCAGCAATGGAAGGTTCCAGGGTGACATTTTGAAGCAGCGTCTCCTCTATAGCACGTCACCTCGCTGCTCTTAATGGAAGCCAGCATTTATCCAAATTACCTGCAAATATGCATCTGTTTCTTTGTTTAAGACCAAAAAATTCATAGCAGTCCAATATTCGGCAACTATAGCACCAAAGTATGCGGGAACTATATATATATATATATATACAGTACCAGTCAAAAGTTTGGACAAACCTACTCATTCAAGGGTTTTTTCTTTATTTTTACTATTTTCCACATTGTAGAATAATAGTGAAGACATCAAAACTATTAAATAACGCATATTTAATCATGTAGTAACCAACAAAGTGTTTAAAGAAATATGAACCTGGTATTTTACTAAATATGGCTATCTTCTGTATACCAGCCCTACCTTGTCACAACACAACTGATTGGCTCAAACGCATTGAGAAGGAAAGAAATTCAACAAATTAACTTCTAACAAGGAGCACCTGTTAATTAAAATGCATTCCAGATGACTACCTCATGAAGCTGGTTGAGAGAATGCCAAGAGTGTGCAAAGCTGTCATCAAGGCAAAGGGTGGCTACTTTGAAGAATCTAAAATCTAAAATATAATTTTTTGATTACTACATGATTCCATATGTGTTATTTCATAGTTTTGATGTCTTCACTATTATTCTGCAATGCATAAAATAGTAAAAAATAAAGTAAAACCCTTGAATGAGTATGTGTGTCCAAACTTTTCACTGGTACTCTATATATACTGTATATGGTATACAATGTATGCTAGTTTTTCAAAAAGTTAATGCTGTAAAAAACAAAACCCTTCATATATACATTAGTACAACATATATGCCATGTGTCTCTTCTATACGATCCAAACCTCTAACCAGTGATATAGTGTCAGGTACTATTTGTCCAATGCCCCTAACATAAAGCAATCTTATTCTAGATCTGCGGTTAGGGACCAACTTCTACCCCAACAGCCCTTAGAGTTCCATAGGAAGTTTACTGCAGAACAGTAAATGCTGGAGATAGGATACTGTAAAACGGCGATCCCAAGGTCCATATAATACCAGACTGTTTTATAGACAGTAAAAAAAGAAGGTATGGCTAGCAATTTAGTGCTAACCCCGAAACAAGCTCCACAATGAAATGACAAGTAGTAGGAAGGACAACAAGTCTAACAGATGGAATCTAAATTCCCCTTTTAGTGCCAAGTATCCCCATTGTCAGTGTGTCACAGTCACGTAGGCACGGGTCCACCCACTGGGAGACAGGACCACCCAATCAGATTGAGCAAAAATAAACAATAATAATGGTATTTTTACCTATACAGTTGAAGTCGGAAGTTTACATACACTTAGGTTGGAGTCATTAAAACTTGTTTTTTAACCACTCCACAAAAATAGTTCTGGCAAGTCGGTTAGGACATCTTCTTTGTGCATGACACAAAGTAGTAATTTTTCCAACAATTGTTTACAGACTATTTCACTTAAAATTCACTGTATCACAATTCCAGTGGGTCAGATGTTTACATACACTAACTTGACTGTGCCTTTAAACAGCTTGGAAAATTCCGGAAAATTATGTCATGGCTTTAGAAGCTTCTGATAGGCTAATTGACATCATTTCAGTCAATTGGTGGTGTACCTGTGGATGTATTTCAAGGCCTAGCTTCAAACTCAGTGCCTCTTTGCTTGACATCATGGGAAAATCCAAAGAAATCAGCCAAGACCTCAGAAAAAAACATTGCAGACCTCCACAAGCCTGGTTCATCCTTGGGAGCAATTCCCAAACACCTGAAGGTACCACGTTCACCTGTACAAACAATAGTACGCAAGTATAAACACCATGGGACCACGCAGCCGTCATACCGATGAGGAAAGAGATGTGTTGAGTCTCCTAGAGATGAACGTACTTTGGTGCGAAAAGTGGAAATCAATCCCAGAATAACAGCAAGGACCTTGTGAAGATGCTGGAGAAAACAGGTACAAAAGTATCTATATCCACAGTAAAATGAGTCCTATGTCCTGAAAGGCCGCTCAGCAAGGAAGAAGCCACTACTCCAAAACCGGCATGAAAAAGCCAGACTACGGTTTGCAACTGCACATGGCGACAAAGATCGTACTTTTTGGAGAAATGTCCTCTGGTCTGATGAAACAAAAATAGAACTGTTTGGCCATAATGACCGTTGTTATGTTTGGAGGAAAAAGGGGGAGGCTTGCAAGCTGAAGAACCCCATCCCAACCGTGAAGCATGGGGGTGGCAGCATCATGTTGTGGGGGTGCTTTGCTGCAGGAGGGACTGGTGCACTTCACAAAATAGATGGCATCATGAGGGAGGAAAATGATGTGGATATATTGAAGCAACATCTCAAGACATCAGTCAGGAAGTTAAAGCTTGGTCACAAATGGGTCTTCCAAATGGACAATGACCCCAAGCATACTTCCAAAGTTGTGTCAAAATGGCTTAATGACAAAAAGTCAAGGTATTGGAGTGGCCATTAAAAAGCCCTGACGTCAATCCCATAGAACATTTGTGGGCAGAACTGAAAAAGCGTGTGTGAGCAAGGAGGCCTACAAACCTGACTCAGTTACACCAGCTTTGTCAGGAGGAATGGACCAAAATTCACCCAACTTATTGTGGGAAGCTTGCGGAAGGCTACCCAAAACGTTTGACCCAAGTTAAACAAATTAAAGGCAGTGCTACCAAATACTAATTGACTGTATGTAAACTTCTGACCCACTGGGAATGTGATGAAAGAAATAAAAGCTGAAATAAATAATTCTCTCTAGTATTATTCTGACATTTCACTTTATTAAAATAAAGTGGTGATCCTAACTGACCTAAGACAGGGAACTTTTACTAGGATTAAATGTCAGAAATTGTGAAAAACTGAGTTTAAATGTATTTGGCTAAGATGTATGTAAACTTCCTTCTTCAACTGTACATGCAAATCAGATACAAGTCATAGCTAGCAGTGCACTGGAATGACATTCAGATAAACTGGAATGACATTTACTGTCATGGGATAGGTGGCCAAAACTAACTAACTGAAAGCCACTCCTTCATTTAGCCACCAATATGACTGCATTGAGGCATGTGTCACTGTGCTTCTATGGCTATATGCACCAGGCCACTGCCTACTTCATTTGTTCATTTAGTCAATAAGACCACCTATAAAACATTGCATTTATCACAGTCAACACACCTATATATTAGCTTTAAATAGCTTTAAAACAGCAACATTTTCTCTCAGCCTCGTGGCAAATGTGTAGAATAGCATGAGATTAGCTATACTACTGCAATTGTTTATATTTGCTAGATGGCAAAATATGTAAAATTATACAAAGTCAGCTATTTTTGTTTTTCTTTCCTTCTTTCCCTTCCTTTTCTCTCTCTTTCTCTCTCTCTCTTCCTCATAACATATTTATCTCTATCTCTCTCTCTCTCCCTCAACATATTTCTCTCCATTCCACTTCTCTCTTTCTTTATCTCTGTCTGGGGAGAAGAGACATTGCTGAGACAGGCCGGAGGCCCTAACCTGCAATAAAACAGACCGCCATTAAGTTAGCTGCAGAACACACACACACACACACACACACACATACACACACACACACACACACACACACACACTTCCATTGAAGTAGCAAGAGGTACAGCTCTGAAGGTATGCCTCTCCACACAGCTCAAGGACTGCTAGGGTTGCTTCAGTACTTGATTTTACACCCCCGTCTCTCTCTCTCTCCCCTCCCTCTCTCTCT
>NW_021822890.1:0-40692 GCF_901001165.1 Salmo trutta | reverse complement strand
GTAGTATGACCATACTGAGTCATTTATCTTACATACCATAGTATGACCGTACTGATTCATTTATCCTTTATACTGTAGTATGACCATACTGATTCATTTATCCTGTATACTGTAGTATGACCGTACTGATTCATTTATCCTGTATACTGTAGCATGAGCGTACTGATTCATTTTTCCTGTATATTGTTGTATGACCGTACTGATTCATTTATCCTGTATACTGTAGTATGACCAAATTGATTAATTTATCCTGCATACTGTAGTATGACTATAGTGATTCATATATCATGTATTGTCACCGGCGTCAAAATGAGTAGACCAAGGTGCAGCGTGGAATATGTTCATCTTGTAGTTTAATGCAAAAAATTAACCCTTTACAAATTAAACAAAAATGACAGCTGACAGTTCCGCCAGGTACTTACAACTAAACGGAAAACAACTACCCACAAAACCCAAAGGAAATACAGGCTGCCTAAGTATGGTTCCTAATCAGAGACAACGATAGACAGCTGCCTCTAGTTAGGAACCATACTCGGCCCAACACAAAGAAATACAAAACATAGAATGACCACCCCACACCCTGACCTAACCACATAGAGAAACAAACCGTCTCTCTCAGGTCAGGGCGTGACAGTACCCCCCCAAAGTTGCGGACTCCCGGCCGCAAACCTGAACTTATAGGGGAGGGTCCGGGTGGGCATCTATACTTGGCGGCGACTCTGGTTCGGGGCGTAGCCCCCACACCGCCCGCTGATCCTCCCGCTTCTGTGTTGCTGGAGGAACCCGACCATGGATCAGCACCGGAGGCTCTGAACTGCCGACCGCCGCTGAAGACTCTGGGCTGCAGGCCGCCGCTGAAGACTCTGGGCTGCAGACCGTCGCTGAAGACTCGTGGCTGCAGACCGTCGCTGAAGACTCCGGACTGGAGAGCGTCGCTGGAGGCTCCGGACTGGAGAGCGTCGCTGGAGGCTCCGGGCTGAGGAGCGTCGCTGGAGGCTCCGGGCTGAGGGGCGTCGCTGGAGGCGCCGGGCTGAGGTGCATCGCTGGAGGCTCCGGGCTGAGGGGCGTCGCTGGAGGCCCCGGGCTGAGGAGCGTTGCTGGAGGCCCCAGGCTGAGGAGCGTCGCTGGAGGCTCCAGGCTGAGGAGCGTCGCTGGAGGCTCCGGACTGGAGAGCGTCGCTGGAGGCTCCGGACTGGGGACCTTCGCTGCAGGCTCCGTGCAATGGATCATCACTATTGGTTCCGCGCCATGGAGGCTTTGTGCCATGGATAATCACTGGAGGCTCCGGGCCATGGATTATCACTGGAGGCTTCGTGCCATGGATCATCCCTACAGGCTCCGGGCCATGGATCATCACTGGAGGCTTCGTGCCATGGATCATCCCTACAGGCTCCGGGCCATGGATCATCACTGGAGGCTTCGTGCCATGGATTATCACTACAGGCTCCGGGCCATGGATCATCACTGGAGGCTTCGTGCCATGGATTATCACTGGAGGCTTCGGACCATGGATCATCACTGGAGGCTTCGTGCCATGGATTATCATTGGAGGCTTCGGACCATTGATCATCACTGGAGGCTTCCTACGTGGAGCTGGAACCGGTCTCACCAGACTGGGGAGACGCACAGGAGACTGGGCGCACAGAGCAGGCACAGGGTATACTGGGCCGTGGAGGCCCACCGGAGGTCTGGAGCTCAGGGCTGGCACAACCCGTCCTGGCTCGATGTTGACTTTAGCCCGGCAAGGGCGGAGCGCTGGTACAGGACGAACTGGGCTGTGCTGGTAAACGGGGGGTACTGTGCATAGAGCAGGCGCAGGATAACCTGGGCCGAAGAGACGCACTGGAGACCAGATACGTTGAGCCGGTGCACTTCTCCCTGGCTGCCGGCCAACTCTAGCACTGCAACGGTGAGGAGCTTGCACCGAGCGCACCGGGCTGTGAGTACACACTGGCGACACAGTGCGTATCACCGCATAACACGGTGCTTGCTCGGTCACTCGCTCCCCACGGTAAGCACGGGGAGTTGGCTCAGGTCTTAAACCCGCCTTAGCCAATCTACCCGTGTGCCCCCTTCCAAATTTTTTGGGGCGCTGCCTCTCGGGCTTCCGTTGTTCCTCCCAGTATCGCGGTTCTGCTTTCGCTGCCTCGATCTCCCATTGCGGACGGCGATACTCCCCAGGCCTTGTCCAGGGTCCTGCCCCATCCAGGATCTCCTCCCAGGTCCAGTCATCCTGCCCACGCTGCTTGGTCTTCTTGTGGTGGGTAGTTCTGTCACCGGCATCAAAATGAGTAGACCAATGTGCAGCGTGGAATATGTTCATCTTGTAGTTTAATGCAAAAAATTAACACTTTACAAATTAAACAAAAATTACAACAGAAGTTCTGTCAGGTACTTACAACTAAACGGAAAACAACTACCCACAAAACCCAAAGAAAAAACAGGCTGCCTAAGTATGGTTCCTAATCAGAGACAACGATAGACAGCTGCCTCTGGTTAGGAACCATACTCGGCCCAACACAAAGAAATACAAAACATAGAATACCCACCCCACATAGAGAAACGAACCCTCTCTCTCAGGTCAGGGCGTGACATGTATACTGTAGTATGACCATAGTGATTCATATATCCTGAATACTGTAGTATGACCATACTGATTCATTTATCCTGTATTCTGTATTATGACCATACTGATTCATTTATCCTGTATACTGTAGTATGACAATACTGATTCATTTATCCTGTATACTGTAGTATGACCATACTGATTCATACGGTTGTATGACCGTATTTTTTATAATACATGTATGTTTTATAAAATAATATCACTGCCTCTGAGATTTTGAATCCAACTTGTCATTAAAAAAATATTCAGATTATAATTGTCATACTTGAAGTATGTTTTATCCATACTTGCTAAGAACATTTCCTATCAACCTAAATTATAGGTGGTGCTCCGTTTACCGCAGAATAAAGAAAAATCCATATTTTATATTCCACAATAAATTACCCAATTAATAAGACATGCTCATAACGTTAGACCACTCCTCCACACAACACAAGCACATTGTTGTACAGTACATAGCAAACCAGTAAAATAACAGTCAAGTTAATCAGTCACACACATACAAACACACACATGGTCGTGAACACACACAAATACACACACACACACGCACACACACATGGTCGCGAACACACACACACAAACACAAATACACACACACACACGCACACACACATGGTCGCGAACACACACACACAAACACAAATACACACACACACACACACACACACACACACACACACACACACACACACACACACACACACACACACACACACACACACACACACACACACCCAGAGACATCTCCCAGACTGATGCTGTTTTGGGAGAGTCCGTATTGATTGCCACGCGTCAGCATGTCGTCCATAAAAAGCACACTGCAATAGGTGTGTGTGTGTGTGTGTGTGTGTGTGTGTGTGTGTGTGTGTGTGTGTGTGTGTGTGTGTGTGTGTGTGTGTGTCAGGAATATACTCTGTCTGGTATGTTTTCCTCTATCTACCCAACCTCTTTTTCTATTGAAGGAAAGAACATGATAGGAGGAAAGTAAACCATGGCCAATGTAATAAAACCCAGTCCTGTAGTTAATGATGAAACCCAGTCCTGTAGTTAATGATGAAACCCAGTCCTGTAGTTAATGATGAAACCCAGTCCTGTAGTTAATGATGAAACTCAGTCCTGTAGTTAATGATGAAACCCAGTCCTGTAGTTAATGATGAAACCCAGTCCTGTAGTTAATGATGGAATGAAACCCAGTCCTGTAGTTAATGATGAAACCCAGTCCTGTAATTAATGATGAAACCCAGTCCTGTAGTTAATGATGAATGAAACCCAGTCCTGTAGTTAATGATGAAACCCAGTCCAGTAGTTAATGATGAATGAAACACAGTTCTGTAGTTAATGATGAATGAAACCAAGTCCTGTAGTTATTGATGGATTGAAACCCAGTCCTGTAGTTAATGATGAAACCCAGTCCAGTAGTTAATGATGAATGAAACACAGTTCTGTAGTTAATGATGAATGAAACCAAGTCCTGTAGTTAATGATGAATGAAACACAGTTCTGTAGTTAATGATGAATGAAACACAGTTCTGTAGTTAATGATGAATGAAACCCAGTCCTGTAGTTATTGATGGATTGAAACCCAGTCCTGTAGTTAATGATGAAACCCAGTCCAGTAGTTAATGATGAATGAAACACAGTTCTGTAGTTAATGATGAATGAAACCAAGTCCTGTAGTTATTGATGGATTGAAACCCAGTCCTGTAGTTAATGATGAAACCCAGTCCTGTAGTTATTGATGGATTGAAACCCAGTCCTGTAGTTAATGATGAAACCCAGTCCTGTAGTTAATGATGAAACCCAGTCCTGTAGTTAATGATGAAACCCAGTCCTGTAGTTAATGATGAAACCCAGTCCTGTAGTTAATGATGAATGAAACCCAGTCCTGTAGTTAATGATGAAACCCAGTCCTGTAGTTAATGATGAATGAAACACAGTTCTGTAGTTAATGATGAATGAAACCAAGTCCTGTAGTTAATGATGAAACTCAGTCCTGTAGTTAATGATGAATGAAACCAAGTCCTGTAGTTAATGATGAAACTCAGTCCTGTAGTTAATGATGAATGATGAGTCACTTTACAAGACAGAAAGAGAGATTCTCTTTTAGTCTGCATGGTATGCAAATTCCTACAAGGCAGCCAATGTATCAAGTAGACTTGTTGACAAATGTGAGTGTGTGTGTGTGTGTGCGTGCGTGCTTGTGTGCGTGCGTGCGTGTGTTTGTGTGGGTGTGTGATATACCCAGGGTGGTGTTAGAGGGACAATAGCAAATGTGTATCTTAGTGTCGCAATGTAGTCATATACACTGTGTGTACAAAGCATTAAGAACACCTGCTCTTTCCATGACACAGACTAACCAGGTGAATCCAGGTGAAAGCTACGATCCCTTATCGATGTCCACTGTTAAATCCACTTCAATCAGTGTAAATTAGCTGAAGGGTAGAGACAGGTTAAAGAAGGATTTTTAAGCCTTGCGACAATTGAGAGACGTATTGTGTATGAGTGCCATTCAGAGTGTAAATTATTATGACAAAAGATTTAAGTGCCTTTGAACGGGGTATGGTTGTTGGTGCTACTAGGGCTGTGGTGGTCATAAAATTTCATCAGCCGGTGATTGTCAACAAATAACTGTCGGTCTCATGGCAATTGACCGTTAATTGGCATAAACACATTGTCACACCCTGATCTGTTTCACCTGTCCTTGTGATTGTCTCCACCCCCTCCAGGTGTCGCTTATTTTCCCCAGTGTATTTATCCCTGTGTTTCCTGTCTCTCTGTGCCAGTTTGTCTTGTATGTTTTTCAAGTCAACCAGCGTGTTTTTCTGTACTCCTGCTTCTATTCTCCTTTTGCTAGTCATTCTGGTTTTGACCCTTGCCTGTTTTCTGGACTCCGTACCCGCCTGCCTGACCATTCTGCCTGCCAATCTGAACTGGTTTTGACCTTTTGCCTGTCCACGACCAATCTCTTGCCTACCCCTTTTGGATTGTTTAATAAATATCAAAGACTCAAATCATCTGCCTTCTGTGTCTGCATCTGGGTCTCTCCTTGTGTCCTTATACACATTTAGCATCTCCTGGCTTCCACACATAGCCTACAAGCCACTGATGCAGGCCTTTGGAACATCTACATTTTAAAACGTCTAATAAATCCATGTTATATAACCTACACCTTCACAATATAGTACAAAAGTCGACCTATTCTATTCTCTGCAATAAATAAATATTCCAAACATAGTCTGGGACAGTTGTGGGATGTGATAGATCACAAATTAATACAACCACTCGCACAAAAATAAAAATTTACGGAACGTGGCTGACGCAAAAGATTAGAACGTTTAGCTTAAAATATTCATAAACTATTAGGGTATTTCTTCACATTATAAGCACAACAATACACACATTGTAGTAGGCTATAAGCGGCAATGTTCTATCGGAAAATCACCATTCTCAAAAGTGATCTCAAATGCAGTTATGCATGTAATGCTTTTATTATTATGGTGAAAATGATCTTCCCAAATTTGAAACTCACACGCTGCTTATGTATGCAAGTTAAGCTCTACACCCCTTGTAAAGCGGATTAATGTTCTTAATTTTAAGAAGTTATTTGGCCACCTTAGTTGAGATACAAACCTTACAAAACATGATATGATTAGAAAAAGTTGCAAAAAAAGGCATTGTTTCCTATGCTGGGCATCATTCACAAGTGATAATATATTATTCAAAAGTGATAGGCTAATATTGTCACCCATCAGACTATTCTTTATTTAATCTTGTCTTTACATATACTAAATAATATATGTGTGAAATGTGTCTTGATTTAGAATTTACCATTATCATGCACCTGTATCGAAACAGGATGAGCAGGAAAAAATACATGTCATCTATGCACTTAAATAGCGAATGGTGGGCGCTTTTCCCCGTGAATTATTTTCATGCCAGCCAGGTGGACTAAACTCCTGTTGTGAATATAAGCAATGTGCTTAATATTAGGAAAGTTGAAAAACAAATATAGTAGGCCTAGCCTATTGAAAGCTGATGGGATCCTCCTCTTCTTAGTAGAGGCCATTAGTCTGTTTTCTCGCGCAATTGCATAACCTAAATAAATGTTGTGCAACATGAGCTCATGGGCTCTCATGAAGTGTTTGATTAGATTTTCGATTTCATTTGCATTGAGGTCAGAGCGATTAGAGAGACAATAGAGTGCTGAGTTCCCAGCAGTTAGCACGTTTGGTAGGCTACTAATGACCAGCAGCAGCATCAGAACTTGGAGAAGCCTAATTACTGTGACCGCTAGTGTGGCGGTCACAGTAATGGCCAATTGGAATTTGACTGCCTTCATGACACATGACCGCTAGTGTGGCGGTAATACAGTCACCGCAACAGCCCTAGGTGCAACTCAATATTGGGAAGTGTTCCAACTGTTTTGTACACTCAGTATATGTGTGTGTGTGTGTTTGCATCTGTGTGTGTTCGCCTGCATGTGCGTGTATTTTGTGTGGATGTGTGTTTGTGTTAAAGAGTCACTTCTCAGCACAATGAGATCAATGAGATCAATGACATCAATGAGATCAATGAGATGAAATGCAGAGCACATAATAGCTAGGCTCTCAAGCACTTTTCAGTTGATCCTATTGGCAATGGATCATGGCTCGCTCTCTCTCTCTTTCACTTCCCCCCCTCTCTCTCTCTATCTTTCTCTCTCTCGCTTTTTCTCTCTCTCTCACCCTCTTTCTCTCACTCTCCCTCCCTATTAATGTTTGTTGTTGTTGAATAACTTCATACCGTTCTGCACTTTCTTTTAATTTGATATAGTAAGTTACTTCCGTTAACTAATAACTAAAAACAATAGAAGTTACACTGTAGAAGCTACAATAACCATATACATAGTACAATCTATCTTCTCTAGGTGGCTGTCTCTAGTTCTATCTCCATGGTACACAGTTTCTCTATCTATCTCTACAGCCAAGTAACCCCCCCACCCCCCGTGCCTAATTTGACTGGAGCGCAGAACGAGTGTTGGCCTGCTCGTCCACTCCAATTTCGCTCCAGTACCGCTCCAGTAGCGCTCACTTCACGAGCTAAGGACATGCCCGGCCCAGAAAACATTTGTAGGCTACTTGTGTGCTGCTATAGCTCCTTGCTTTAGCTACTGTCAGGGAGCTCGCTAAATATTTTCATAAAGAAACTCATAAAACACAAAGGTGCAAAATCAAGGTGATTTGCGAAGATGAGGAGGACCAAGAGCAAGAGAGGAAGTGCAGTGATGTAGTGTTCACAACTAAAGAAACATTGTGGAATCTGAAAAGACACGTATCCCAAAAGCATGACTGTGTACTACATGCACATGCTAACAGAAAGGAACAACGAGGGTAGCTAACTAAGTGTGTCATTGTAGCAAAGTGTCTATAAACTAAACATCAGATCTCTTAGAAGTTATATTATCTATTCAATAGGCTATAATCGATTCTGGCCCAAAAGGCCTGACGTATTACATATTTTAATGAGCTTTCCATTTTGATAGGGTTATTTTGATAGGGTTATTTTGATAGGGTTATTTTGTCAAAAAAACTTTAGGCCTACCTAAAATAAAACTTGTGTTTCTAAAAATTCATTCAAAGGCACTGTAGACTGAGACTAATAAGGCATTTTTTCATTTAATTTGTATTAAATTCTAAATAAGTCATAGTGCTAAATGTGCCATTTATAGACTATAATGAATTAATACAACAAAATGTTGTTTAAATGCTGAGCGCTTAATGTTCCTGCCAGCCTAGTGTGTTGCACTAGCAAATGTTTTTTGTAGGTTCTGCGCTTGAAATAATAGGCTAATGTAATAATATAGTCTAAATAATGAATTATGGTTCCTTCTCAGAGTACCTGTCTGGCTCCAGACCTATTATGCTGTTTAATACAACTTATAGCCTATTTACAGTCACCTTTTCATGTTGTTTATTAAAATACTTTTTCATTAAAATCATATGGTTTGGTTTCAAGGAGTGTTTTTTAAGCCTTTCCCAAACTTGAACCCTTAAATTAAACCTATTTTAACCCCATCCCAAAGCTTAACCCTTAACTTAATGAGATGTGAAATCCCCTGGCCCGACACCAGCTTTTTTATTTCAAGTTTGCGGAGTTAGGTAACACTCTCTCAACTTAAACATCAAAAACCTACGTTTACTTGACTTCGTCCATAGACATCTGGAAAAACATGGACAAACGTCAAATTTCGAAGTCAAACTGTGATACCCTGTTGCGCACAGTCCCCTGTGTACTGTCATTCCCCTTGGGGTAAGACTTCCTCTTCTTGTAATGATTTCTAAATACAGCCTGATCGCCGGTGATACACACACATACACACACACACACACACACACACACACACACACACACACACACACACACACACACACACACACACACACACACACAGAGACACACACACACACACAGAAGACATGGAAGTTGTGTTGTGAAGTTAATACGCTTGATAAGCCTTGACAAAGTAGCTCAACAAGGAATGCTAGTGTATTTCTCTCTGTCTTTTAGGGAATCAGTTGTATTGACATTTCTACATCTCAATCCATATCCAAACCAATATTGTGTTTAATTCCATCTCCATCTCTCTTTGTGTCAGTGATGTAATGAAGAGCACTTCTCATCTCACTCCCCTCCCAAGAGCCAAAATGGCTCATTTTCCAACCTCATTGCATATCCTCTCCTTTTATGAGCTGTAATGGCGGAGAGAAACTGACTCCATTTTGTGTATGCAGATGCAACCAGGCAGCTAAACAGTTTGAGGCATCTCAATAACATTAGAATAACATCAGACTAACATCAGATGAATGTTGGCTGTCATCTCCCAGCCACTGGCATCAGTCCTGCTGCCACTTAGGGAGTGACAGGCAATACACACACTAAATCACTGGTGTGGAACAGCAGTACTAACACTGTTCTAGTAAATCACTAAGTTAGCATGACAGGCTAAATAGCCACACACACATGCACACACATATGGAAAAAAATTCATTCACACACACACACACACACACACACACACACACACACACACACACACACACACACACACACACAGAGATACACACACATGCTAACACACACATGCACACACTGAGTGAGTGTGATAAGCTAAATGGCCACTTTGAGCTCAGGTTGTTTACATTGGATAGAGCTGTCAGAGATTCACTGGCTATGATAGTGTAGTGTCCTCTGAATGTGCTGACTAAGTTGAATTAAAAGCCTCACTAACACTCACACACAAGCATCATTAACACAGACACAAATACAAAAGCAACACAATGGCACTCTCTCAAACACACTCCTAGCATCTGACGCAAACACACACACACACACACACACACACACACACACACACCACACACACACACACACACACACACACACACACACACACACACACACACACACACACACACACAGACACACACACACACACACACACACACACACACACCAAAACAAGGTGATCTCTAATCGTACTTCGGAGAACTGAATGACCATTCAGTGATAGTGAATGTTCTGACACATCAACATTCAGTGAAAGTGAATGTTCTGACACCTCAACATTCAGTGATAGTGAATGTTCTGACACCTCAACATTCAGTGATAGTGAACATTCTGACACCTCAACATTCAGCGATAGTCAATGTTCTGACACATCAACATTCAGCGATAGTGAATGTTCTGACACCTCAACATTCAGCGATAGTCAACGTTCTGACACATCAACATTCAGCGATAGTGAATGTTCTGACACCTCAACATTCAGTGATAGTGAATGTTCTGACACCTCAACATTCAGTGATAGTGAACGTTCTGACACATCAACATTCAGCGATAGTGAACGTTCTGACACCTCAACATTCAGTGATAGTGAACGTTCTGACACCTCAACATTCAGCGATAGTGAACGTTCTGACACCTCAACATTCAGTGATAGTGAATGTTCTGACACCTCAACATTCAGTGATAGTGAACGTTCTGACACCTCAACATTCAGCAATAGTGAATGTTCTGACACCTCAACATTCAGCGATAGTGAACGTTCTGACACCTCAACATTCAGTGATAGTGAACGTTCTGACACCTCAACATTCAGCGATAGTGAATGTTCTGACACATCAACATTCAGCGATAGTGAACGTTTTGACACATCAACATTCAGCGATAGTGAACGTTTTGACACATCAACATTCAGCGATAGTGAACGTTCTGACACATCAACATTCAGCGATAGTGAATGTTCTGACACCTAAAAATTTGTTTAACACTTTTTTGGTTACTACATGATTCCATATGTGTTATTTCATGTTTTTTATGTCTTCACTATTATTCTACAATGTAGAAAATAGTAATAATAAAGAAAAACCCTTGAATGAGTAGGTGTGTAAAACCTTTTGACTGGTACTGTTCACACACACGCACGCACACGCACTCACACACACACACACACACACACACACACACACACACACACACACACACACACACACACACACACACACACACACACACACACACACTTGTGGGACACAGGGCCCAGGTGCATTGCGGAACTTCCCAGAACCTCATCTATTTTCTGTTGTGAATCGATCACATGGACCCAGTGGACCAGAGGGAGATAGCGTCTGCGTCTGTGTGTCATTCTGTCCATCCAGGGTTGATATAGTGGCCTTATAACGGTTCACCTGATACTCTGGAGTGTTAGGTCAAAGAAGCTTCTCTTTCCCATATCATCTCCACCTGAAACAGGGAACATGAAGCCATAACTATCGATCAACTCACTACGGTAGGACTGCTCAAACACACACACACACACACACACACACACACACACACACACACACACACACACACACACACACACACACAAACACACGCAACACACTAACGAGCTACGCACTGCACTGAGAGGTTCTCAAAAGGGTAACAAGGTAACAGCTTCATATTGTACCTTCTAACCACATGTTTAAAGCTGCTCTGGAGAGACCGAACTGAAACATTACAGGAACATAATAGAAACATTGTGCCAATGAAACCAGGATGGATGGAGACCATTGAATCCAGCAATGCTATTGTAGCCAGCTCCATTGACTTACAATGTGTGTTTTAAAGCCTTCCTCTGTACTCCCCATAGTCATGAACATGAGAGTGTCTTTGTTTCACTGCTAACCCCTATCAGAGCTCTGGTAAGGCCCAGCCACAGAACACACCCACCCACACAGGATTCAGTGAGATCTGGTGAAGCCCTGATATACATCCATAGAAGATAAGGGATACATCTACAGCATGTGTGAGTGTGTGTGTGTGTATCAGAGAGAGAGAGAGAGAGAGAGAGAGAGGGAGAGAGAGAGAGAGAGAGAGAGAGAGAGAGAGAGAGAGAGAGAGTGTGTGTCAGAGAGAGAGAGAGAGAGAGTGTGTCAGAGAGAGAGAGAGAGAGAGAGTGTTGTAACACAGGAGAGAGAGAGAGAGAGAGAGAGAGAGAGAGAGTATGTGTCAGGAGTAGAGAGAGAGAGAGAGAGAGAGAGAGAGTGTGTCAGAGAGAGAGAGAGAGAGAGAGAGAGAGAGAGAGTGTGTGTCAGAGAGAGAGAGAGAGAGAGAGAGAGAGAGAGAGTGTGTGTGTGTGTCAGAGTACTAGTCTAGTATAAAGGGGCTCAGTGCTGAGCCCAGTCAGAGAGAGGGAGAGCTCAACATGAGCCTTGAATACTAATGCTGTAACCACAGAAATCCTAAGCAGTCAGGCTTTCTACTAGGATTCACTCACACACCCAATAGCCTATCCCTTCCTCTCAGTCCCTCTCTCTCTCTGTCTCTCTCTCGACACACCCAATAGCCTATCCCTTCCTCTCAGTCCCTCTCTCTCTCTGTCTCTCTCTCGACACACCCAATAGCCTATCCCTTCCTCGCCCTCTCTCTCTCTCTGTCTCTCTCTCAACACACCCAATAGCCTATCCCTTCCTCTCAGTCCCTCTCTCTCTCTGTCTCTCTCTCAACACACCCAATAGCCTATCCCTTCCCCTCAGTCCCTTCCTCGCTCTCTGTCTCTCTCTCTGTCTCTCTCTCTGTCTCTCTCTCAACACACCCAATAGCCTATCCCTTCCCCTCAGTCCCTTCCTCGCTCTCTGTCTCTCTCTCTGTCTCTCTCTCAACACACCCAATAGCCTATCCCTTCCTCTGTCTCTTCCTCGCTCTCTGTCTATCTCTCTGTATCTCGCTCTGTCTCTTTCTCGATCCACCCAATAGCCTATCCCTTCCTCTCAGTCCATTTCTCTATCTATCTATCTCTCTCTCTGTCTTGACAAACACAATACTCTATCCATTCCTCTCACTATCCCTTCCTTTCAGACCCTTTATCTCTCTCTTCTCCGTCCGTCTCTCCATTTCTATGAATTTCATCTACCCTCTCTCTCTCTTCCATCCCTCTCCCTCTCTATCCTATCTCTCTCCTTCTTTCTCTCTCTCTTCCATCCCTCTCTCCCTCTTCCATCCCTCTCTCTCTCTTCCATCCCTCTCTCTCTCTTCCATCCCTCTGTCTCCTCCATCTATCCCTCTCTCTCTCCCATCCCTCTCTCTCTGTCTCTCTTCTCGTCTTATCATCAGAGGAACTGTTCTACCCTGACAAATTATATGACACTGTACAGGATGTGAAGAATGACAACTTCCTAAATTAAACTGGCCTGTCTCGGACTTTCCTGGTCTACGTCCCAATTATCTCTTCTTCCTCCCAAAGTGTTCACTTGATCACTTCCCTTCACCGATTTGAAAATAAATTAATGTCATTAGAAATATGATGGAAACTCCCTCTAGCTCATGTCTCATATGCCAATGCTTTTCAATTTGAGGGAAGTAGTGAACAGGTGCACAGTTCAGGAGAAAGGAGATATTATTGGGACACACCCATGGATTCTCTCTTATTGAATACCCTGTTTTGCTCCACGAAGAAACAGGGCACAAACTATCAGGAATCCATTTTTATGTTGTTTCATATTTCATGTATAAACTATTTTCTAATAGACTGAACCGGTTCTATTTGATTGTTTCTTTCCTCTCCATCTGTTGTGCTTCCCGTCCACCTTGGCCTCAGGGCAGGACCCAGTGAGGGGGTTCCAACTACTATTGGTCCAGATAATTACTTCTTTAGCATCTCCACGAGACAGACAGAGAGAGAGAGAGAGAGAGAGATGGAGAGAGAGAGAGAGAGAGAGAGAGAGAGAGGAGGGGGGAGAGATAGATGAGAGAGAGAGTGGGGGGAGAGAGAAAGAGAGTAGAGAGAGAGAGAGAGTAGATAGAGAGAGAGAAAGAGAGTAGAGAGAGGGAAAGATAGCGGGAAGAAGGAAAATAGAATTACTGAAGTACTTGGAAAGACAATACAAAGAATCTATTACTATCTGTCCCCTATGTTTACCTCTCAACAGTCCCTTGGGCCCCTCATCCCCAGCATGTGTTAACATTTTAGTCATTTAGCAGACGCGCTTATCCAGAGCGACTTACAGTAGTGAATGCATACATTTCATACATTTTGTTTTCGTACTGGTCCCCCGTGGGAATCGAACCCACAACCCTGGCGTTGCAAACACCATGCTCTACCAACTGAGCCACACGGGTTATGTTCCAGAGTGTGTGTACTGCACTATATGAATTGAGTGTGATTTGGGATGCAACCCTAGCCTTGGCAGAAATATGGAAAAGGGTGAGGTGTGAAATAGATTGATACTGAGAATTTGCAGTTGAAGAGATGTGCAAGGACTGGGGAAATAAGTGTGAAAGGAAATTAGCCGTTTCATATATTTTTACATATACTGTATGTTTATATATTTAAATATATGTTGTGGAATGTTACCTGTCTGAATGCATAGCGGCAACTGTAAAGTTTGGTGGAAGAGGAATAATGGTCTGGGGCAGTTTTTCATGGTTCAGACTACAGTATGCAATGACATTCTAGACAATTCGGTGCTTCCAACTTTGTGACAACTGTTTGCGGAAGGTCTTTTACTGTTTCAGCATGACAATGTCCCCATGCACAAAGCGAGGTCCATACAGAAAAGGTTGGTTGAGGTCAGTGTGGAAGCTGACCTCAACACCTTTGGGGTGAATTGGAGGCCAGGCCTAATCGCCCAACATCTGTGCCCAACCTCACTAATGGCGTGTGGCTGAAGTGAACATCCCTGCAGCAATGTTTCAACATCTAGTGGAAAGCCTTCAAAGAAGAGTGGAGGCTGTAATAGCAGCAAAGGGGGGACTAACTTCAAAATATATTTCATATAAAAAGTACATTCATCAGTTAGTTATGGTGCAGACAGAGAGACTCCCTACAAGGCCTACATGTATCAGTTAGTTATGGTGCAGACAGAGAGACTCCCTACAAGGCCTACATGTATCAATTAGTTATGGTGCAGACAGAGACACTCCCTACAAGGCCTACATGTATCAGTTAGTTATGGTGCAGACAGAGACACTCCCTACAAGGCCTACAATTAATCAGTTAGTTGTATTGATTTTTTTTTTAATTCACCTTTATTTAGGCCAGTTGAGAACAAGTTCTCATTTACAACTGCGACCTGGCCAAGATAAAGCAAAGCACTGCGACAAAAACAAAAACACAGAGTTACACATAAACAAACGTACAGTCAATAACACAAAATAAAATTAAAATAGAAAAATCTATGTACACTGTGTACAAATGTAGAAGAGTAGGGAGGTAGGCAATAAATAGGCCCTAGTAGCGAAAATAATTACAATTTAGCAATAATACTGGAGTGATAGATGTGCAGATGATGATGTGCAAGTAGAGATACTGGGGTGCAAAAGAGCAAAAGGGTAAGTAATAATATGGGGATGAGGTAGTCGGGTGTGCTATTTACAGATTGACTGTGTACAGGTACAGTGATTGGTAAGCTGCTCTGACAGCTGATGCTTAAAGTTAGAGAGGGCGGCAATTCGTTCCAGTCATTGGCAGCAGAGAACTTGAAGGAAAGGCGGCCAAAGGAAGTGTTGGCTTTGGGGATGACCAGTACAATAAACCTGCTGGAGCGCATGCTATAGGTGGGTGTTGCTATGGTGACCAGTGAGCTGAGATAAGGCGGGGCTTTACCTAGCAAAGACTTATAGATGACCTGGAGCCAGTGGGTTTGGCGACGGATTTGTTGTGAGGGCCAGCCAACGAGAGCATACAGGTTGCAGTGGTGGGTAGTATATGGGGCTTTGGTGAAAAAACGGATGTCACTGTGATAGACTACATCCAGTTTGCTGAGTAGAGTGTTGGGGGCTATTTTGTAAATTACATCACCAAAGTCAAGGATCGGTAGGATAGTCAGTTTTACGAGGGTATGTTTGGCGGCATGAGTAAAGGATCCTTTGCTGCGAAATAGGAAGCCAATTCTAGATTTAATTTTGGATTGGAGATGCCTAATGTGAGTCTGGAAGGAGAGTTTACAGTCTATCCAGACACCTAGGTATTTGTAGTTGTCCACATATTCTAGGTCAAAACCGTCCAGAGTAGTGATGCTAGTCGGGCGGGAGGGTGCGGGCAGAAATCGGTTGAAGAGCATGCACTTAGTTTTACTAGCATTTAAAATCAGTTGCAGGATACGGAAGGAGTGTTGTATGGCGTTGAAGCTCGTTTTGGAGGTTTGTTAGCACAGTGTCCAAAGAAGGGCCAGATGTATAAAGAATGGTGTTGTCTGCGTAGAGGTTGATCAGAGAATAACCCGAAGCAAGAGCGACATCATTGATATATACAGAGAAAAGAGTTGGCCCGAGAATTGAACCCTGTGGCACCCCCATAGAGACTGCCAGAGGTTCGAACAGCAGGCCCTCTGATTTGACAGACTGAATTATATCTGAGAAGTAGTTGATGAACCAGGCGAGGCAGTCATTTGAGAAGGCAAGGCTATTGAGTCTACCGATAAGAATGCGATGATTGACAGAGTCGAATTCCTTGGCCAGGTCGATGAAGACGGCTGCAAAGTACTGTCTTTTAACCATGGCGGTTATGATATTGTGTGCACCCACGACCAGCTCGGAAACCAGATTGCATAGTGGAGAAGGTATGGTGGGATTCGAAATGGTCGGTGATCTGTTTATTAACTTGGCTTTCAAAGATTTTAGAAAGGCAGGGCAGGATGGATATAGGTCTATAACAGTTTGGGTCTAGAGTGTCTCCCCCTTTGAAGAGGGGGATGACTGCGGCAGCTTTCCAATCTTTGGGGATCTCAGACGATACGAAGAGAGGTGCAATAGGCTAGTAATAGGGGTTGCAACAATTTTGGCATATCATTTTATAAAGAGAGGGTCCAGATTGTCTAGCCCAGCTGATTTGCAAGGATCCAGATTTTGCAGGTCTTTCAGAACATAAGCTGTTTGGATTTGGGTGAAGGAGAAGCGGGGGGGTTGGACAAGTTGCTGTAAGGGGTGCTGAGATGTTTACTGGGGTAAGGGTAGCCAGGTGGAAAGCATGGCCAGCTGTAGAAAAATGCTTCTTTACATTATCGATTATCGTAGATTTATTGGTGGTGTCGTGTCTTTGGGGTACCATTAAACTGAAGACATGTTTATCAATTAACTCCCTGTAATTATTATCACGCGATTAAACTGATTAATCGTTTAATTGTAATTAACTAGGAGATCGGGGCACCAAGAAAAATATTCAGATTACAAAGTTATAATTTTCCTAATATAACTTTCCTATATTATAATATAGGCCGATTATCTTCTGGTTTAAATGGTGTATTTTACCTCGAGTCCAGTCTCATTCCAAACGTCGTAAATTGTTGTATCTGCACGAACCCAGTCTTTACTAAAATCATCCATACATCAATTGTCTTAAAATCATTTATTTACTACACTAAGTAATTAACAGAAAACATACAAACAGTAATTATCGTCACAAAGGATTGGTATAGTAATGTGCCCTAATGGCTAACAGGCATGGCTGGTCTGTTAGACAATGGGTCATAAACGGTCAGCTGAGAAGGTACACAGAGTTCATTAATATTAACAATTGACAATTGAAGGCTCACTCATTCGGGAACAATTGCAATCAATATATATTTACGCTCATGTGTCGTCGGGATCCTTGTTCGAGCGTCGTTCTGATGGAGAGTTCTCTCTCTCTCTCTCTCTCTCTCTCTCGGTTAGAATGGATCTTTCAAAGCGACATTCATTAATGTCGTTATAGAATGGATGTTTCGTTGGTCTTCGCGTTCGATGATATAATTTACTTAGCTGCAGACTAATAATTAATATCAAAGACTTGTTCTTATTCTGTCGGTCTTGATAGTCTAAAATTTAACCACGTGGTGGCCATGGAGTGGAGGCCTGGTCTGGAGAAATGTAGCTCAGGGTATAGTTTTATAGTGACCCTTGAACAGGCTTGTCAAATGACGCCTGGTCCTGTCTGTGTCCCTTGGGGGGCATGCCGATGGCTGAGTGAAGCTTGGTACAGAAATCCAATTCTATCACATTAACATCAGTACATAGCATCTCAATGTATTACAAATAGCTTTATCCTTATTAATACATTTTATACAACCATTATGATGCAAGTCTCATCGCTGAGGCTATTATATAAACAGTTTTATGGTAATATGGCTATATTGTCTCTTCTGAGTATCACAAAATCGTACCAAGCGGACCAGTTCGTAACTGGATTCTTCACCAATCTTCCATACCTTCTCCAGAACACACATGTCGCTCGGTTCTCCAATTCTATGAGTTGGAAGAATTTCCTTTGTCTCTCTATGAAACATGTGGTAGGAGATTCTCCTCTTAGAGTTTTTACAACCCTTTCACACAGGGCCTGGGTTGGGGGGAAGGTAGGTTGGGGGATGGTACAAAGGGGAGGGGGCCAACTGTCCTCCCTGTACCCAAAGAGGCCAACGTCATGACAGTGGTGACAGTGTTTCCTATCCTCAGTGCAGTGGGCAGCTGGGAGGAGGTGCTCTTATTCTCCATGGACTTCACAGTGTCACAAACTTTTGGAATAAGTGCTACAGGAAGCAAATTTATATTTGAAAAAGCTAGCCTTAGCTTTCCTAACTGACTGAGTACATTGGTTCCTGACTTCCCTGAAAAGTTGCATATCGCGGGGGCTATTCGATGCTAATGCAGAACGCCACAGGATGTTTTTGTGCTGGTCAAGGGCAGTCAAGTCTGGGGTGAACCAAGGTCTATATCTGTTCTTAGTTCTACAATATTTGAATGGGGCATGCTTATTTAAGATGGAGAGGTCAAAATCCTTCCAGGATACACGGGCCAGGTCGATTAGAAAGGCCTGCTCGCAGAAGTGTTTTAGGGAGTGTTTGATAGTGATGAGGGGTGGTCGTTTGACCACGGACCCATTACGCTCGCAGGTAATGAGGTAGTGATCGCTGAGATCCTGGTTGAAGACAGCAGAGGTGTATTTGGAGGGCATCCTGGTCAGGATGATATCTAAGAGGGTGCCCATGGTTACGGATTTAGGGTTGTACCTGGTAGGTTCATTGATAATTTGTGTGAGATTGAGGAAATCTATCTTAGATTGTAGTACAGCATGTCCCAGTTTAGGTCACCTGACACTACGAACTCTGAAGATAGATGGAGGGCGATCAATTCACATATGGTGTCCAGGGCACAGCTGGGGGCTGAGGGGGGTCTGTAACAAGCAGCAACGGTGAGAGACTTGTTTCTGGAAAGGTGGATTTTTAAAAGTAGAAGCTTGAATTGTTTTGGCACAGACCGGGATAGTATGACAGAACTCTGCAGGCTATCTCTATCTCTGCAGTGGATTGCAACTCTGCCCCCTTTGGCAGTTCTATCTTGTCAGAAAATGTTATATTTAGGGATGGAAATGTCAGTATTTTTGGTGGACTTCCGGAGCCAGGATTCAGACACGGCGGAGTGCGCTAAAGCATTGAATAAAACAAATTTAGGGAGGAGGCTTCTAATGTTAACATGCTTGAAACCAATGTTTTTACGGTTACAGAAGTCAACAAATGAGAGCACCTGGGGAATGGAAGTGATGCTGGGGGCCTGGGTTAACCTCCACATCACCAGAGGAACAGAAGAGGAGTAGGATAAGAGTATGGAAAAGGCTAGAAGAACTGGTCGTCCAGTGCGTTCAGAACAGAGAGTAAAAAGAGGCAGGTTTCTGGGTGCGGAAGAATAGATTCAAGGCATAATGTACAGACAAGGGTATGGTAGGATGTGAGTACAGCGGAGGTAAGCCTAGGCATTGAGTGATGATGAGAGAGGTTTTGTCTCTAGAGGCACCATTTAAGCCAGGTGCGGTCACCGCATTTGTAGGGGAAGGAACATAAGGGCTAGTTAAGGCATATTGAGCAGGGCTGGAGGCTCTACAGTGAAATAAGAGAAAAATTACTAACCCAAACAGCAATAGACAAGGCATATTGACATTAGGGAGAGGCATGTTTAGTCCAGTGATCATAGGGTCCAGTGAGTAGCTAGACGAGCTGGAGGCACGTTGATTCAGACAGCTAGCAGGCCGGGGCTAGCAGCAGGCTAGCAGATGGGCGTCAGGGGGACATAGCAACGGTAGAGCTTGTTGAAACCCCCTCAGACAGTTACGTTGGCAGACCAGTCGTGATGGATCGGCGGGGCTCCGTGTCGGCAGCAAAGGGTCCAGGCCAATTGGCAAAGGAAGTATTGAAGCCCAGAAGTTATCTGATGGATTACTTCGGCTAGCCGGGAGGTGGGCCTAGCTCGAGGCTAGCTCCAGGGTAACTGGTGCTTGCTTCGGGACAGAAACCCCCTCGGACGGTTACGTCGGTAGACTAGTCGTGATGGATCGGCGGGGCTCCGTGTCGGCAGGAAAAAGAGATAATTGAAGTCCAGGAATTGCTTGATGGATCTCTTCGGGTAGCCGGGAGATGGGCCTAGTTCGAGGCTAGCTCCAGGGTAACTGGTGCTTGCTTTGGGACAGAGACATTAGCCAAGAGTAGCCACTCGAAAAGCAGCTAGCTAGCTGCGATGATCTGGAGTAAAGGTTCAGAGCTTGTGGTAGGAATCCGGAGATGTGGTAGAGAAAAGAAGTCCGATATGCTCTGGGTTGGTATCGCACTGTGCAGGCTGGCAGGAGTTGACTGGGCTGAGGCAGGCAGATGTCCAAGTTAACGGTGATGACCGCTAGCAGTGGCTAACTGACTACTAGCAAGTAGCTAGTTAGCTGGCTAGCCTCTGAAGGGGTTCCGGTTCTAAAGTGTAAAAAATAGCAGATCCATACCACATTGGGTGAGGCGGATTGCAGGAGAGTATGTTCAGTCCGTAGATGGAAAATGAGATTAAAAATATATACGAAATATATACAAAGAAAAAAACGATATATACAAGGGATGGGCCAAGACAATCAAAACAGACATCCCACTGCTACGCCATCTTGGAATGACTTGTGCAGACAGAGACACTCCATACAAGGCCTACATTCATCAGTTAGTCTTAGTACAGACAGAGAGACTCCCTACAAGGCCTACATTCATCAGTTAGTCTTAGTGCAGACATAGAAACTCCATACAAGACCTACATTCATCAGTTGCTTACGGTGCAGACAGAGAGACTCCATTCCAGGCAGCCTTGTCTTCCTAGAAGCCTTATGTCTTACAACAGGATCTTCACATAACACACGGCTCAACAGAATAGCTGCACAGACAGAAATATATACGCTGTGTGTGTGTGTGTGTGTGTGTGTGTGTGTGTGTGTGTGTGTGTTGGATGGCCTTGAGATAGAAGCTGTTTTCAGTCTCTCGGTCCCAGCTTTGATGCACCTGTACTGACCTCACCTTCTGAATGATAGCGTGGTGAAGAGGCAGTGGCTCGGGTGGTTGTTATCCTTCATGATCTTTTTGGCCTTCCTGTGACATCAGGTGCTGTAGGTGTCCGGGAGGGAAGGTAGTTTTCCCCCAGTGATACGTTGTGCAGACCGCACCACCCTCTGGAGAGTCCCGTGGTTGCAGGCGGTGCAGTTTCCGTACCAAGCGATGATACAGCTTGACAGGAATCTCTCGATTGTGCATCTGTAAAAGTTTGTGAGGGTTTTAGGTGACAAGCCACATTTCTTCAGCCTCCTGAGGTTGAAGTGGTGCTGTTGTGACTTCTTCAGCACACTGTCTGTGTGAGTGGACCATTTCAGTTTGTCAGTGATGTGTACGCCGAGGAACTTGAAGCTTTCCACCTTCTCCACTGCTGTCCCGTCGAGGTGGATAGGGGGGTGCTCCCTCTGCTATTTCCTGAAGTCCATGATCACCTCCTTTGTTTCGTTGACGTTGAGTAGGAGGTTATTTTCCTGGAACCACACTCCGAGGGCCCTCACCTCCTCCTTGTAGGCTGTCTCGTCATTGTTGGTAATCAAGCCTACTACTGTTGTGTCATCTGCAAACTTGATTGAGTTGGAGACGTGCTTGGCCACGCAGTTTTGGGTGAACAGGGAGTACAGGAGGGGACTGTGCACGCACCCATTGTGGGGCCCCAGTGTTGAGGATCAGCAAAGTGGAAGTGTTGTTTCCTACCTTCACCAGCTGGTGGTGGCCAGTCAGGAAGTCCAGGATCCAGTTGCACAGGGCGGGCGGGGTTCAGTCCCAGGGCCTCAAGCTTAATGATGAGCTTGGAAGGTACTATGGTGTTGAATGCTGAGCTATAGTCAATGAACAGCATTCTTACATATGTATTCCTCTTGTCTAGATGGGATAGGGCAGTGTGCAGTGTGATGGCAATTGCATCGTCTGTGGATCTGTTGGGGCGGTAAGCAAATTGAAGTGGGTCTAGGGTGTCAGGTAAGGTAGAGGTGATATGATCCTTGACTAGCCTCTCAAAGCACTTAATGATGACAGAAGTGAGTGCTATGGTACGATAGTTCAGTTACTTTTGTCTTCTTGGGAACAGGAACAATGGTGGTCATCTTGGAGCATGTGGGGACAGCAGACTGGGATAGGAAGAGATTGAATATGTCCGTAAACAGACCAGCCAGCTGGTCTGCGCATGCTCTGAGGACGTGGCTAGGGATACCATCTGGGCCGGCAGCCTTGTGATGGTTAACATGCTTAAATGTCTTACTCACATCGGCCACAGGGAAGGAGAGCCCACAGTCCTTGGTAGCGGGCCACGTCGGTGGCACTGTGTTATCCCCTAAGCTTGCAAAGAAGGTGTTTAGCTTGTCTGGAAGCAAGATGTCGGTGTATGCGACGTGGACAGTTTTCTTTTTGTAATCCGTGATTGTCTGTAGACCCTGCCACATACGTTTCGTGTCTGAGCCGTTGAATTGTGACTCCACTTTGTCTCTATACTGACGTTTTGCCTGTTTGATTGTATTGCGGAAGGAAATAGAGAGTGTGTGTGTGTGTGTGTGTGTGTGTGTGTGTGTGTGTGTGTGTGTGTGTGTGTGTGTGTGTGTGTGTGTGCTCATACATATTTTGTCACAGTCTTCTTTCAGGTTAATGAATGACAGGGGAATACTTTGATCTGATTTTCAAAAACACTGCACTCAGTCAAGTACATGCTGAAAGCCATTTTATCAGCCACCTCCTACTAACATGACCTTATGTGTGGGTGTGTGTGTGTGTGTGTGTGTTCTTACACAGCTTGACAGCTGAGTCTTCAAATTAGGAGGAAGCTTTACTGAAGTAGGAAAGGCTCTCTAGCAATCGTGCACATATTCAATAATTCAGCCAAGGCTCTCAGCACTGTACGTGGAGTGTGTGTGTGTCTGTGTGAGTGCGTGTGTGTGTCTGTGTGAGTGCGTGTGTGTGTGTGCGCGTGTGCGTGAGTGTGTATGTGTGAGTGTGTGTGCGTGTGTGTGAGAGTGTGTGTGTGTGCGTGAGTGTGTGTGTGCGTGTGTTTGAGTGTGTGTGTGAGTGAGTGAGTGTGCCCCTTGCATTCCTACGAGCACGCACAGGTGTGTTTGCAACAAGACTCACGGTTTTACCAATTTGACTTCAGATTTTGATGTTGGTCCATGTTTAGCCAAACGTGTCCTGAGTTTTCATGCTCCGCATTGTCTGTTTCTCCAAATATTACATTTCAAAGTTAAGAGTTAAGGGTTGGTATAGTGTTAAAACCCCCAAAAATGTAAACGAGTGTCTACCACTGAGATTGAACACTGGGTTGAACACGTGACTCTGTCCATATACCCATACTAGTGTACTACATACTTTTAAACTGCATACAATGTACTCATCGTCGCATACTATTTAACACATACCATTTAGTAAAAAGGTATTCAGTTTGCCAAGGACACAATACAGTAGTGGCTCCGGACTTGCTGAGTAGATGGATTTTTCCAAATTCAACAGACATGCATCACATTAACCAGCCTGGTAATAGCACATTTTCAAATCAATGAATTTCTCTAATCTCTGAATCTAATAGGAATGGAGTTATAGGCCTACTCAGGCTGGTTATAGGCCTACTCAGACTGGTTACAGCCTACTCAGGCTGGTTATAGGCCTACTCAGGCTGGTTATAGGCCTACTCAGGCTGGTTATAGGCCTACTCAGACTGGTTACAGGCCTACTCAGGCTGGTTATAGGCCTACTCAGGCTGGTTATAGGCCTACTCAGGCTGGTTATAGGCCTACTCGGGCTGGTTATAGGCCATTGGATCTATACCGTAGTAGACCATATAGCCCATCTATCCTATTTAAAAAGGACTGAAAACAGAAACAGATCATTTAATTCCAAAGTACTGTAACATATACAAATTGAGTCAAATAGCCAAGTACACATACCACTATCTTTCAAATGTTCAAATTAAAAGGCTATTAAACAGAAAAATGTGGACAGACAGGAGCATCGCAAATTCAGAACCGCTGGACAGCAACATAATAAACTAAAGCACTGATCATTGGGAACGAGATCAGAATGACTGCTAAGGCTTGATCAATAAATTAAATAATTAAATAGGTAGCCTAGCCTACAAAACTAAAACAATTCATATGTTCAAATCAAAAGGCATGATTAAAATGTTATCAATAATGCAGCCACATCCCAAGTCCCGGGTGCCGGCACATTCAGAAATCAAAAGATGGTTTAGTATTTAGTTTAAAACCTCTGAACAAGGCCAAGAAAACAAGAAACACTTTCAATGAGAAAACATTTTAACCAAAAATTCCTTAGACTGCATTTGAACACCACCGCAGAAGCTTCGCTATTCGGCATCTTCCCAATTAAGTAGCCTAGCTTGGTTGTTTGGCTAGCCTACTTGAAGAGAAGTAGGGCCTATCACTAGCCGCCAACTTCTTCCAATGCATTGTGGGAAAAGTGTGCATCGAATTCTACTAGATGAAGAGCTGAAATTAGTATAAAATACTTGTATTTAAACCATACATGTACTCAATTAAAAAAAATACAGATAACAAAAAACATATTTTCTCATATGCAGAATGCATCATGAGCGATTGCATTTGGGCCACTAAACCTATTTTGCCAATTGGCCTGGACCATTTTACTACACGGAGCCGAGCTGATCCATCACGACTGGTCTGCCGACGTAACCGCACGAGGGGGCTACAACAGACTTCTTCTGTCGCGACGTCTCTCTAAGGCCCTTCTGCTAGCTTGCTAACCCCGGCCCGCTAGCTGTCTGAATCGCCGTGTCTCCAGCCCGCCTAGCTACTCACTGGACCCCTATGATCACTCGGCTACGCATGCCTCTCCCTCAAGTCAATATGCCTTGTCCATTGCTGTTTTGGTTAGTGATTGTTGCCTTATTTCACTGTAGAGCCTCTAGCCCTGCTCAATACACCTTAGCTAACCCTTTAGTTCCAACTACTACACATGCAGTGACCTCACCTGGTTTAAATAATGTTTCTAGAGACAATATCTCTCTCATCGTCACTCAATGCATGGGTTTACTTCCAATGTATTCACATCCTACCATACCCTTTTCTGTACATTATGTCTTGAATCTATTCTTCCGCGCCCAGAAACCTGCTCCTTTTACTCTCTGTTCTGAACGCACTAGACAATCAGTTCTTTATGTCACGTCCTGACCAGCAGAGGGAGTAGTTGTTTAGTATTTTTGGTCAGGACGTGGCAGAAGTAATGTGTTGTATGTGTTTTTCTGGTATTTCTGTTTCTATGTTGGTCTGTGTGGCTCCCGATCAGGGACAGCTGGTTATCGTTGTTCCTGATTGGGAGTCATATATTAGGAGTGTGTTTGTCACCTGGTTTTTGTGGGTTGTTTTATTTCGCACTGCTGTATGTAAGTACATAGCCTGTGAAACTGTCTAGTCAGTCATGTTTATTGTTTTGTCCGTGTCCATCATAATTTAAACAAAATGATGTGGAGCACGCAAGCCGCTGCGTATTGGTCAGATAATGATTTCGAAATATCTTCAGATGAAGATCGTTACACTTTAAGCCTTTAGCCGAACTCTTATCCTACTCCTCCTCTGTTCCTCTGGTGATGTGGAGGTTAACCCAGGCCCTGCAGCCCCCAGCATCACTCCCATTCCCCAGGCACTCTCATTTGTTGACTTCTGTAACTGTAAAATCATTGGTTTTAGAATCCTCCCTAAGTTTGTTTTATTCAATGCTTTAGCACACTCCGCCATGTCTGAATCCTGGCTCTGGAAGGCCACCAAAAAACCTGAAATGTCCATCCCTACCTATAGCATTTTCTGACAAGATAGAACTGCCAAAGGGGGCGGAGTTGCAAACTACTGCAGAAATAGCCTGCAGAGTTCTGTCATACTTTCCCGGTCTGTGGCCAAACAATTCAAGCTTCTACTTTTAAAAATACACCTTTCCAGAAACAAGTCTCTCACATTGCCGCTTGCTATAGACCACCTTCTGCCCCCAGCTGTGCCCTGGACACCATATGTGAATTGATTGCCCCACATCTATATTCAGAGCTCGTGCTGTTAGGTGACCTAAACTGGGATATGCTTAACAACCCGGCCATTCTACAATCTAAGCTTGATGCCCTGAATCTCACACAAATGATCAATGAACCTACCAGGTACAACCCCAAATCCATAAACACGGGCATCCTCATTGATATCCTCCTAACCAACCTGCCCTCCAAATACACCTCTGCAGTCTTCAACCAGGATCTCAGTGATCACTGCCTCATTGCCTGCGTCCGTAATGGGTCTGCGGTCAAACGACCACCCCTCATCACTGTCAAAAGCTGCCTAAAACACTTCAGCGAGCAGGCCTTTCTAATCGACCTGGCCTGGGTATCCTGGAAGGATATTGACCTCATTCCATCAGTAGAGGATGCCTGGTTATTCTTTAAAAGGGCTTTCCTCACCATCTTAAAAAAGCATGCCCCATTCAATTTTTTTTTTAACTAGGAACAGATATAGCCCTTGGTTCGCTCCAGACCTGACTGCCCTTGACCAGCACAAAAACATCCTGTGCGTACTGCATTAGCATCGAATACCCCCGTGATATGCAATTTTTCAGGGAAGTATACACAGGCAGTTAGGAAAGCAAAGGCTATCTTTTTCAAACAGATATTTGCATCCTGTAGCACAAACTCCAAAAAGTTCTGGGACACTGTAAAGTCCATGGAGAATAAGAACTCCTCCTCCCAGCTGCCCATTGCACTGATGATAGGAAACACTGTCACCACCGATAAATCTGCGATAATTGAGAATTTCAATTAGCATTTTTCTATGGCTGGCCATGGCAAACTCTACCCCGGTCAACAGCCCTGTACCCCCCACAGCAACTTGCCCAAGCCTCCCCCTTTCTCCTTCACCCAAATTCAGATAGCTGATGTTCTGAAAGAGCTGCAAAATCTGGACCCCTACAAATCAACCGGGCTTTACAATCTGGATCATCTCTTTCTAAAATGATCCGCCAAAATGGTTGCAACCCCTATTACTAGCCTGTTCAACCTATCCTTCGTATCGCCTGAGATCCCCAAAGATTGGAAAGCTTCAAAGGGGGAGACACTCTAGAGCCAAACTGCTACATACCTATATCCATCCCACCCTGCCTTTCTAAGGTCCTCGAAAGCTAAGTTAACAAACCGACCATTTCGAATCCCACCGTACCTTCTCCGCTATGCAATCTGGTTTCAGAGCTGGTCATGGGTGCACCTCAGCCACGCACAAGCTCCTAAACGACATCATAACCGCCATTGATAAGAGACAATACTGTGCAGGTGTATTCATCGACCTGGCCAAGGCTTTCGACTCTGTCAATCACCACATTCTTATCGGCAGACTCACCAGCCTTGGTTTCTCAAATGACACCCTCGCCTGGTTCATCAACTACTTCTCAGACAGAGTTCAGTGTGTCAAATCGGAGGGCCTGTTGTTCGCACCTCTGGCAGTCTCTATGGGGGTGCCACAGGGTTCAATTCTCAGGCCTCTCTTCTCTGTACACATCAATGATGTCGCTCTTGCTGCTGGTGAATCTCTGATCCACCTCTACGCAGACGACACCATTCTGTACACTTCTGGCTCTTCTTTGGACACTGTGTTAACTAACCTCCAGATGAACTTCAATGCCATACAACTCTCCTTCCATGGCCTCCAACTGCTCTTAAATGCAAGTAAAACTAAATGCATGCTCTTCAACCTATCGCTGCCCACACCTGCCCGCCCTTCCAGCATCACTACTCTGGACGGTTCTGACTTATGTGGACAACTACAAATACCTAGGTGTCTGGTTAGACTGGAAACTCTCCTTCCAGACTCACATTAAACATCTCCAATCCCAAATTAAATCTAGAATCAGCTTTCTATTTCACAACAAAGCATTTTTCACTCATGCTGCCAAATATACCATCGTAAAACTGACTATCCTACCAATCCTTGACTTCGGTGATGTCATTTACAAAATAGCCTCCAACACTCTACTCAGCAAATTGGATGCAGTCTATCACAGTGGGTTTAACCCACCACTGCGCCCTGCATGCTCTTGTTGGCTGTCCCTCGCTTCAAATTCGTCACCAAACCCACTGGCTCCAGGTCATCTGTAAGTCTTTGCTCGGTAAAGCCCCGCCTTATTTCAGCTCACTGGTCACCATAGGAGCACCCACCTGTAGCACGCGCTCCAGCAGGTATATTTCACTGGTCACCCCCAAAGCCAATTCCTTGTTTGGCCACCTTTCAATCCACTGCTCTGCTGCCAATGACTGGAACGAACTGCAAAAATCACTGAAGCTGGAGACTCATATTCTCCCTCACTAACTTTAAGCACCAGCTGTCAGAGGAGCTCACAGATCACTGCACCTGTACATAGCCCATCTGTAAATAGCCCATCCAACTACCTCATCCCCATACTGTTATTTATTTTATTTATTTTGCTCCTTTGCACCCCAGTATCTCTACTTGCACATTCATATTCTGCACATCTATCACTCTAGTGTTTAGTTGCTATATTGTAATTATTTTGCCACTATGGCCTATTTATTGCCTTACCTCCCTTATCCTTCCTCAACTGCACACACTGTACATAGACCTTTTGTATTGTATTATTGACTCTATGTTTGTTTATTCCATGCGTAACTCTGAGTTGTTGTTTGTGACACACTGCTTTGCTTTATCTTGGCCAGGTCACAGTTGTAAATGAGAACTTGTTCTCAACTAGCCTACCTGGTTAAATAAAGGTGAAATAAAAAAATAAATACAAATATTTTTTTTCCCTTACTATGTGTTGATTACAGTAGCACACCCCCATATCTAACTGATCAGCTGTTGATTTAAATATCACATCCTGGTATCTAACTGATTAGCTGTTGATTTCAGTATCACATCCCGTATCTAACTGATCAGCTGTTGATTTCAGTATCACATCCCATAACTAACTGATCAGCTCTTGATTTCAGTAGCACATCCCCGTATCTAACTGATCAGCTGTTGATTTCAGTAGCACATCCCCTTAACTTACTGATCAGCTGTTGATTTCAGTAGCACATCCTGGTATCTAACTGATCAGCTGTTGATTTCAGTATCACACCCCCTAACCTGTTGAGGACAGACGTTCCGCTAGCGGAACGCCTCGCCAATATCCAATGGTAGAGCGTGGCGCGAAATACAAAAAACCTCAAAAATGCTATAACTTCAATTTCTCAAACATATGACTATTTTACACCATTTGAAAGATAAGACTCTCGTTAATCCAACCACATTGTCCGATTTCAAAAAGGCTTTACAGAGAAAAAAATAAACATTAGATTATGTTAGGAGAAGTACACAGCCAAAAATAATCACACAGCCATTTTCAAAGCAAGCATACATGTCAACATCCTGGTATCTAACTGATCAGCTGTTGATTTCAGTAGCACACCCCCATATCTAACTGATCAGCTGTTGTCAAAGCCGAAATGAGTATAACATCCGGCATTTCAAGGGGAAAGGGATACCCGATTTTCAAAATGTCACATACTATTAAACAAACCATTTTTGCATACTCAAACAGCCTACTATTTAGGACGCGCATATGTTTCTTCGGACACGGCCTCTGGCTTTTTATGGTTTAGTTTTAACCCTATTCCAAACCTTAATCCTTAGCTAATTTAACCATTCAGAATGAATGGCTAAATTTAATGTAATCCCACATGACCTTCAGATCCAGAATCATGGAATTACGCCCATCTGCCACACCTCTCCACAACACCCTAGCAAAACACAAGCCTCCTTGATTGTAACACTGCTCACTGTTGCCCCTAATGGCCGGTTTTTAAGGCATTTCCAGATGTCCTCAGGACATAGAGAGATGTCCAATTTAGAAGTCAATCTTGAGCGATCTTGATGGTACTGTATGTGTGCATGCATGCGCAGGTGTGTGTGCGTGTGTGTGTGTGTGTGTGTGTGTGTGTGTGTGTGTGTGTGTGTGTGTGTGTGTGTGTGTGTGTGTGTGTGTGTGTGTGAGATCACAAACAATCCATCACTCAAGGGGCCTTGTATGAGCAAACGATGAGATTGGTGCTGAGGTTGATAGTTTGCTGATCTGTTTGCTTGTATTATTCATCGACCACATTTCCTCCCCTTTACATTCTAGTCATTTAGCAGATGCTCCTATCCAGAGCGACTTACAGTTAGTGCATTCATCTTAAGATAACTATATGGGACAACCACATATCACAGTCATAGTACGTACATTTTTCCTCAATAAAGTCAGAGCTATTAAGGGGGAAAAGTCAAGTGTGTGTGTGTGTGTATGGGGGGGGGGGGGGGTATTTAAGATAATCTTTGAATAGGTAAGCTTTCACACACACCCACACATCCAATGCCGTTCTTATCTGGATAGCTATGCCCCATCCTAACAAATGCACCGCACCTTGTGAAACATTTTATATCCTAAGACAGGGTTTTCCAACCCTCTCCTCGGGGCCCCTCGATTATTTGCTGACTCATTTAATCAGGTATGCCAGTTTAGGGTTAAAACAAAAATGTGAAACATCTTGGGAGGTCAGAGGAGAGGGTTGGGAAACCTTGTCTTAAGGTAAGGTCAAATCTGAGGAAAATGGTATATGCAAATCAAAGCAACACAGTGAATGCAAGCTGGTGATAAGGGCAACCAGGTTGCTCAAGATAAGGGCCTAAAATTGTATTTTTGGTCCACTAGCCACTATTGCAGGTAGATTTAAAAATATACCAGCCAGTCAGATTTTTTACTGAAGTAAAATTGGTCAAACCGTGAGATCTTGTTGGATAAGGGTGCTCAAAGATCTGATGCCAATGACTTTCTATTTAAACTTTGAACGGTGAGCCGCTGAAGAAAAGCTGAAATAACCTTCTATCTGTACTGTTTATCCATTCTTATAGTTCCTAATACTGTTTGTATTGACGTCTGGTATTGATGTTGAAGTTTTGCCTACACAAAGGTAGTGTGATGCAAACAACTCTCAAGGTCTGTCCACTTAAAGTGAAACATTCATAACTTGGTACATGGACACACAGGCATATACACACTCTTAAACACACACTCACAAACATACATACACACACATTGTCACACACTCACACAAAATTGCGATTGTTAATTCTTTAAGTTTTACTGGTGAAATGTCCAAACTGCATCTCCATGCCAATCATTTGATTGATATACGTGGGAATATGCATTTAGATCTTTTTGACGTACTGTTTTGTGAGTGAATTAGAGCAGGTGGTGTTAACAAACTATTAGCCTTCCTTGTATTTTGTTTCAATGAAAGAATACATCCTGCCTAGTGGCGCTCTCTGTTTGGCGGATTAGATTATTTTGGGGACAATTCAGCTTCAGATAACCATCCTAAAATCTCATTAGAAATGAGGAGTTGTTTTTGGTGGAACAGTAAGTTTATAGGCCTACTATGCTATGGTGTTATATTCTGTTCTGTTATGTAAAATTACGTGATCTTGCAAGACATTGATTCAGCTTTGACCTAATTTTACTAGATGAGCACCATTGTGAGAAGTCAAAATCTTCTATTTAATAATAATAATAAGTTATTTGTATTACTATTAGGAGTAGGCAACAGACCATGATGAGATGTAATTTTAAGCAATTGGATCGCTCGTCATGGTGCTGAAAGGACAGCGTCAGGATTGCGCAATGATGTTAAAGAAGTTGAACCAACTTGTTGTGCTGAAGGACAGCTGAAGGACAACTCTGCCATTCGGCCAGTTCATGAACAAACAACAATAGTATAGCCTAATAGGGCTACGACTACGTGGTATGGCTATTTGTAAGCTATAGCCTAATACAAATACAAATACATATAGCTTAATATCATTGCACTGTTTGAGAGGAAAGCTTTATTGTGACAAGGCATTTCATTGGATTGTGTAGATTACACGCTGTATCATAATAACATTTTGACTTGATTAGCTTGAACACATGGATACAATATACCCTATTACAGAATAAAATCAAACAGAGAGGTAAACTATAACTTCAAATAATGAATTTGCATATATGAAACATGCAATCAAATCAATAGACCAAGAAGTGAACATAAATCATTACCACATAAAATTGCAGGAAATTCATTTTAAAATAGTCATATAAACAATCCTTCGATGTTGTGTATTCATGCAGCTCAATAAACTATAACCTAAATGCATAATTTCCTCAACTTGGCCCATTTGACATTTCCAATTGCCCACACTGACAAATAAAGCTAGAATGGACCCTGCGTCTCAACCAATAGCCAATGTAGGCTAAATACTGCATCGCAGTGCTTGAGGCGTCACGACAGACCCGGGTTTGATCCCAGGTGGTGTCACAATGGCCGTGACCGGGAGTCCCATAGGGCGGTGCACAATTGGCCCATCGTCGTCTGGGTTAGGGGAGGGTTTGGCCGGGAGGGGCTTTACTTGGCTCATCGCTCTCTAGCGACTCCAAGTGGCGGGTCGGACGCCTGCAGGATGACTTCAGTCGTCAGTTGAATTGTGTTTCTTCCGAAACATTGGTGCAGCTGGCTTCCGGGTTAAGCAGGCGTGTGTTAAGGAGCGCTGTTTGGCAGGTTCTGTTTCAGGGGACGCATGACTCGACCTTTGCCTCTCCTGAGCCCATTGCGGAGTTGCAGCGATGAGACAAAATTTAAATAGGGAGAATTAAAAAGTAATAATAATTCAAATAAATAAAAATACCCCAAGCAGGGCTACAGCAACTTACAGAGAGGGTCAGGCTCATTAGGCTTTGTGGTTGCCAACCTGGTTTGGGTGTCCTTGGCAGAACGGTGTCGCTGTAACCAAGTGATCACATGTCAGTCTGGGTTCCACTGCGCAAGAGGGGTTCCGTGGAGTTTTATGAACATCAATGCAGACACAGTGAATTTTGATGATTTTGGCCAAAGTGGTCAAGCCTCTAACGGGCCTCCACAATGCACACACGTCACGTTCTTCATCATTCTCGCCACTGCCAGAGCGAAGACAGAGAAGAAACCACAATTTTTCTCTTATATTGTTTTACATGACACTTTTGTGGTAATAAAATATACAGTACCAGTCAAACATTTGGACACACCTACTCATTGAAGGGTTTTTCTTTATTTTTACTATTTTCTACATTGTAGAATAATAGTGAAGACATCAAATCTATGAAATAACACATATGGAACCAAAAAAGTGTTAACCAAAAAAATAAGATTCTTCAAAATAGCCACCCTTTGCCTTGATGACAGCTTTGCACACTCTCGGTTCTCTCAACCAGCTTCATGAGGTAGTCACCTGGAAAGCATTTAAATTACCAGGTGTGCCTTGTTAAAAGTTAATTTGTAGAATTTCTGTCCTTCTTAATGCGTTTGAGACAATCAGTTGTGTTGTGACAAGGTAGAGGTGGTATACAGAAGACAGCCCTATTTGTAAAAGACCAAGTCCATATTATGGCAAGAACAGCTCAAATAAGCAAAGAGGAACTACAGTCCATCATTAATTTAAGACATGAAGGTCAGTCAATCCGGAAAATTTCAATAACTTTTAAGGTTTCTTCATCAAGTGATGAAACTGGCTCTTATGAGGACTGCCACAGGAAAGGAAGACCCAGAATTACCTCTGCTGCAGAAGATAAGTTCATTAGAGTTACCAGTCTCAGAAATTAAAGCCCAAATAAATTATTCACGGAGTTCAAGTAAGAGACACATCTCAACATCAACTGTTCAGAGGAGACTGTGTGAATCAGGCCTTCATGGTTGAATTGCTGCAAAGAAACCACTACTAAAGGATACCAATAAGAAGACAAGACTTGCTTGGGCCAAGAAACACAAGCAATGGACATTAGACCGGTGGCGTGATGAGTCCAGATTTTAGATTTTTGGTTCCAACCGCCGTGTCTTTGTGAGACGCAGAGTAGGTGAACGGATGATCTCCACATGTGTGGTTCCCACCATGAAGCATGCAGGAGGAGGCTGGATGGTGTGGGGGTGCTTTGCTGGTGACACTGTGTTGTGGATGAATCAGAATTAGTTGGGTAACATAGATAATTAAGATGTTTTATTTTCATAATATGCTTATGTGAGATACTTGTCATAAGTGAATGTATTGTTAAACCATGTGAAGGGATGGCGTGATTAATGGGGAACCAATTACTTGTCTCCACAATGTCTGTGTGCAAGTCACTCCCCTCAGTGAGCTTGTCCAGGAGTGGAGTCAAGAGGGGGTTTACTTGAGATGGGAGTATCTGGAGTTGTCAATTGATTTATACCATTGGATGAGCTAATGGTTCTGTTCTATACCGTACCAGGGAGAGACGGTTCCAGTTTGGGGTAGGAGGACCAGATACTGGTCTATACAATGAACACTGTTGATACAGCAGTTGCTGTCTGCTATGTTTTATAGATATCTTTCATACAAAACTTAACCTTTGTGAACTATTCCTAAGATCTGTTGTTCGTCATGTACGTTGAGAGGGGTGGGTCTTGGGTATAAAAGATCTTTGTACTTTTGTGTAATCACTTTTCAATGGTTCATTGAAGGTCAAGATTCTTTTGCAAAAGCATCTTAATTATTAAAGATGTAGTTTTAAAATTAACTCGTGACTTGTGTGTGAAGTTTGTAACTCTCCTCATTTGGTAATGCAGAAATTAGCCACCACAACTGTCTGTGATTTATTTAGAATTCAAGGTACACTTAACCAGCATGGCTACCATGGCATCCTGCAGCGATACGCCATCCCATCTGGTTTGCGCTTAGTAGGACTATCATTTGTTTTTCAACAGGACAATGAACCAACACATCTCCAGGCTGTGTAAGGTCTATTTGACCAAGTAGGCGAGTGATGCATCAGACCTTGCCTCCACAATCACCTGACGAGTTGGACCGCAGAGTGAAGGAAAAGCAGCCAACAAGTGCTCAGCAAATGTGGGAACTCCTTCAAGACTGTTGGAAAAACATTCCAGGTGAAGCTGGTAGTGAGAATGCCAAGAGAGTGCTAAGCTGTCATCAAGGCAAAGGCTGGCTACTTTGAAGAATCTCAAATATAAAATATATTTTGATTTCTTTAACACTTTTTTGGTTAACTTTTTTGGTTATTCAACATGTGTTATTTCATAGTTTTTATGTCTTCACTATTAGTACACAATGTAGAACATAGTGAAACTAAAGAAAAACCTTTCAATGAGTAGGTGTGTTCAAACTTTTGACTGGTACAGTATATATGTTTTTAATTTATCAGAATACATTTTCAATAAATAGTTTTATCAGCTTTGTGTATTCTCAAATTGAAAAATGTGATATAACACCCTGAGAGAGAGAGACAGAGATATTTAGAGCTAGAGAGAGAGTTAGAGAGGTAGTATGAAGGAGAGAGAGAGTTTGACTTAGAGAGAGATAGAGAGGTTGTGACGCATATAAAGTGCTTCCCGCCCTCCTTTCGGAAAAGCTCACCACGACTCCATTTTGTTGCTCCCAGCCTATAGACATAAACTAAAACAGGAAGCACCCGTGCTCAGGTCTGTTCAACGCTGGTCCGACCAATCATATTCCACGCTTCAAGATTGCTTCGATCACGTGGACTGGGATATGTTCCGCATAGCGTCGAACAACAACATTGATGAATAAGCTGATTCGGTGAGCGAGGTAATTAGCAAGTGCATCGGTGATATTGTACCCACAGCGTCTATTAAAACATTCCCCAACCAAAATTGAAAGCACAAACCACTGCTTTAAATCAGGGCAAGGTGACCGGAAACATGACCGAATACAAACAGTGTAGCTATTCCCTCCGGAAGGCAATCAAACAAGCTAAGCGTCAGTATAGAGACAAAGTAGAGTCGCAAATCAACGGCTCAGAAACGAGAGGTATGTGGCAGGGTCTACAGTCAATCACGGACTACTAAAGAAAAACCAGCCACGTCGCGGATCACAATGTCTTGCTCCCAGAAAAACTAAACCACTTCTTTGCTCGCTTTGAGGACAATACAGTGCCACTGACACGGCCCGCTACCAAAACCTGCGGGCTGTCCTTCACTGCAGCCAACGTGAGTAAAACATTTAAACCTGTTAACCCTCGCAAGGCTGCAGGCCCAGACAGCATCCCAAAGCCGCGTCCTCAGAGCATGGGCTGACCAGCTGGCTGGTGTGTTTACGGACATATTCAATCAATCCTTATCCCAGTCTGCTGTTCCCACATGCTTCAAGAGGGCCACCATTGTTCCTGTTCCCAAGAAAGCCAAGGTAACTGAGCTAAATGACTATCGCCCCATAGCACTCACTTCCGTCATCATGAAGTGCTTTGAGAGACTAGTCAAGGACCATATCACCTCCACCCTACCTGACACCCTATACCCACTCCAATATGCTTACAACCCCAATAGGTCCACAGACGATGCAATCGCAATCACACTGCACACTGCCCTAACCCATATGGACAAGATGAATACCTTTGTAAGAACGCTGTTCATCGACTACAGCTCAGCATTTAACACCATAGTATCCTCCAAACTCGTCATTAAGCTCGAGACCCTGGGTCTCGACCCCACCCTGTGCAACTGGGTCCTGGACATCCAGACGGGCCGCCCCCAGGTGGTGAGTGTAGGTAACAACATCTCCACCCCTCTGATCCTAAACCCTGGGGCCCCACAAGGGTGTGTTCTCAGCCCTCTCTTGTACTCCCTGTTCACCCATGACTGCGTCGCCATGCACACCTCCAACTCAATCATCAAGTTTGCAGACGACACTACAGTGGTAGGCTTGATTACCAACAACGACGAGACGGCCTACAGGGAGGAGGTTAGGACCCTCGGAGTGTGGTGTCAGGAAAATAACCTCACACTCAATGTCAACAAAACAAAGGAGATGATTGTGGACTTCAGGAAACAGCAGAGGGAGCAGCCCCCTATCCACATCTACGGGACAGTAGTGGAGAAGGTGGAACGTTTTAAGTTCCTCGGCGTACACATCACGGATAAACTGAAATGGTCCACCCACACAGATAGCGTGGTGAAGAAGGCGCAGCAGCGCCTCTTCAACCACAGGAGGCTGAAGAAATTTGGCTTGTCACCAAAAACACTCACAAACTTTTACAGATGCACAATTGAGAGCATCCTGTTGGGCTGTATCACCGCCTGGTACGGCAACTGCTCCGCCCACAACCGTAAGGCTCTCCAGAGGGTAGTGAGGTCTGCACAACGCATCACCGGGGGCAAACTACCTGCCCTCCAGGACACCAACACCACCTGATGTCACAGGAAGGCCAAAAAGATCATCAAGGACAACAACCACCCGAACCACTGCCTGTTCACCCCGCTATCATCCAGAAGGCAAAGTCAGTACAGGTGCATCAAAGCGAGGACCGAGAGACTGAAAAACAGCTTCTATCTCAAGGCCATCAGACTGTTAAACAGTCATCACTAACATTGAGTGGCCGCTGCCAACATACTGACTAAACTCTAGCCACTTTAATAATGGAAAAATGTATGTAATAAATGTATCACTTGCCACTTTAAACAATGCCAATTTATATCATGTGTACTTACCCTACATTTCTCATTTCGTATGTATATACTGCACTCTATACCATGTTTTGCAGAGGGGTCAAATACTTATTTCCCTCATTAAAATGCAAATCAATTTATAACATTTTTGACATGCGTTTTTCTAGATTTCTTTCTTGTTATTCTGTCTCTCTGTTCAAATAAACCTACCAATAAAATTATAGACTGATCATTTCTTTGTCAGTGGGCAAACGTACAAAATCATCAGGGGATCAAATACTTTTTCCCTCACTGTATTCACCCTACACACCCTAATTGACAAACAAACAAAACAAAACAAAGGCAAAGTCTTTTCAAGCTTTGTTGATTTCAAAAAAGCCTTCGACTCAATTTGGCATGAGTGTCTGCTATACAAATTGATGGAAAGTGGTGTTGGGGGTAAAACATACGACATTACAAAATCCATGTACACAAACAACAAGTGTGTGGTTAAAATAGGCAAAAAACACACAAATTTCGTCCCACTAGGCCGTGGGGTGAGACAGGGATGCAGCTTAAGCCCCACCCTCTTCAACATATATGTCAACGAATTGGCGCGGGGACTAGAAAAGTCTGCGGCACCCGGCCTCCCCCTACAAGAATCTGAAGTCAAATGTCTACTGTTTGCTGATGATCTGGTGCCTCTGTCACCAACCAAGGAGGGCCTACAGCAGCACCTAGATATTCTGCACAGATTCTGCCAGACCTGGGCCCTGACAGTAAATCTCAGTAAGACCAAAATAATGGTGTTCCAAAAAAGGTCCAGTCGCCAGGACCACAAATACAAATTCCATCTAGACACCGTTGCCCTAGAGCACACAAAAAACTATACATACATACCTTGGCCGAAACATCAGCGCCACAGGTAACTTCCACAAAGCTGTGAACGATCTGAGAGACAAGGCAAGAAGGGCATTCTATGCCATCAAAGGCAACATAAAATTTGACATACCAATTAGGATCTGGCTAAAAATACTTGAATGAGTTATAGAACCCATGGCCCTTTATGGTTGTGAGGTCTGGGGTCCGCTCACCAACCAAGAAGTCACAAAATGGGACAAACACCAAATTGAGACTGCATGCAGAATTCTGCAAAAATATCTTCAGTGTACAATGTAAAACACCAAATAATGTATGCAGAGCAGAATTAGGCCGATACCCGCTAATTATCAAAATCCATAAAAGAGCCTTTCAATTCTACAACCACCTAAAAGGAAGCAATTCCCAAACCTTCCATAACAAAGCCATCACCTACAGAGAGATGAACCTGGAGAAGAGTCCCCTAAGCAAGCTGGTCCTGGGGCTCTGTTCACAAACACAACCACACCCCACAGAGCCCCAGAACAGCAACACAATTAGACCCAACCAAATCATGAGAAAAGAAAATGATAATTACTTGACACATTGGAAAGAATTAACAAAAAAACTGAGCAAACTAGAATGCTATTTGGCCCTAAACAGAGAGTACACAGTGGCAGAATACCTGACCACTGTGACTGACCCAAACTTAAGGAAAGCTTTGACTATGTACAGACTCAGTGAGCATAGCCTTGCTATTGAGAAAGGCTGCCGTAGGCAGACCTGGCTCTCAAGAGAAGACAGGCTATGTGCACACTGCCCACAAAATGAGGTGGAAACTGAGCTGCACTTCCTAACCTCCTGCCAAATGTATGACCATATTAGAGACACATATTTCCCTCAGATTACACAGATCCACAAAGAATCCAAAAACAAACCCAATTTTGATAAACTCCCATATCTACTGGGTGAAATTCCACAGTGTGCCATCCCAGCAGCAAGATTTGTGACCTGTTGCCACAAGAAAAGGTCAAGAACAAACACCATTGTAAATATAACCCATATTTATGCTTATTTATTTTCCCTTTTGTACTTTAACCATTTGTACATCGTTACAACACTGTATATATACATAATATAACATTTGTAATGTCTTTATTTTTTTGAAACTTCTGTATGTGTAATGTTTACTGTTAGTTTTTATTGTTTATTTCACTTTTGTATATTATCTACCTCACTTGCTTTGGCAATGTTAACATATGTTTCCTATGCCAATAAAGCCCTTTGAATTGAATTGAGAGAGCGAGTTAGAGAGGGAGGGAGTGTGAGGGAGCGATTAAGAAAATGAGGGGGTGGGGATGGAAAGAGACTACACACCTGTGTATCTAGCAGCCAGGTCGTTCAAGATTGAACTCGAAATTCGTGAAAAACCTTCAAAACCCGCCACTGGGGGCAAAAGTGAGCTCTATTACTATCAAGTAGGCTATCGATCAGAAGGGGGAACGACACAGAGCAGCAGGAATTTGGGAATTTGACTTTTGGAGAATGTGGATAAATGTCTAATTCTGCATTGAGACTGTGAGAGTGTGTTGATATCTAGACACTCACTCACACACACACACACACACACACACACACACACACACACACACACACACACACACACACACACACACACACGTGTGTAAGTAATTAGGCCACTCTGGGATTGTTGAGAAAGAAACACAGCCTACAACCAGTCAATGGATAAAGGATTACTACTTGACAGAAAAAACATTAGAAACATTCTTAAAATGTCATTTCACATCCAGTGGCCATGTAAACTATAATTTTTTTACTTCATTGTTCTCCAGAAAATTCTTAAAGTGCCTGTAATTTCAGACTCA